>NW_028230045.1:0-30714 GCF_053477565.2 Lygodium microphyllum | reverse complement strand
CAAAACAGGGTCACTAGAACTGCTTTCTAAAATAGGTCTCTCAATACTGGCAATGTCTTTACAGGAGGCAACGACTACTCAGACCTCCCTCAGACATGCCTAACCTAAACCTAGAACTTCATGCCTTGGACGCCAGTCCCCCAAAAGAAAATAAAATCCCCTACAAGCACACAGACACATAAAGCATAAAAACCACGGTACTCATAAAGGAGAGATATCACCTCGATAGGGCCACGAGAAGCTCCCGCGCAACATAGGCTCCTTCCAAGCTCTTCTTTGAACCTTTCTAGCACATGACTACAACAAGAAACTATTAACCGCACCCGTATTAAACAGACGATTGGCCCTCTTGGCCTAATGAGATAAAGCATTTAAAACCTCGCAAAATTGGCCCTCTTGGCCTAATGAGATTAAATAGAATAGCACCTATACATCCCTCCCCGAAATAGTTGCCAATGTGTAAGGGTTCTCCCTCTGTGGAGTTTATGGAAAGGGAAATGTTGGACTAAAAAACTATAAACACATAGATTAGGCTTTAGGACAGTCCGTCCTTTTGCAGCACAGCAGATAGATGCTCCATGCCCGCGAGGCCGTGAGGGCATGTTTGTTTGTTATGAGCATGAGGTCCGGCTAGTGCCATAGCCAGTGCCGGCCCATTTGAGGTCCCATCATGACACTATTGAGCTACACCTGGATATTAAAATCCAATCCATGTAGAAAATATTGCAACTGTGTAGCCGGTGGAATGGAGATATAAGTATTCAGTTTGCAAAGAACTTGCTTTAGCTTCTTGGCATATGCCTGGACATTCTCATTTTGCTCTTGGCGTGTTGCATTCAAGACATGAAACTAATACTGTCCACCTCTCTCAGGAGCAAACTCTCTACGAAAGGTCGTGAAGAATTGGTTAATGCTAGTTATGGTTCTGGCCTCTAGACCATGATACCATACTGCTGCTCTTCTTTTCAACATCATGTTGAAGAACATCATTAGGTGTCCTTTGCCTTGGATTCGATAGTTGAACATGAGTGTTTGAAACTCCTTGATATGGAGTTATCCATCTTCTTCTGCTAACCCATGGAAGATGGGCAAAGGTGCTCCTAATGCCGGTAAATCCAGTGTACCTGTTGGAATTGCAATGGGTTGTGCCATAGCTACAACTGGATTGACAATAGGAGTTTGTGTAGGTAAAACTACACTTGCAATTGAAGTGGGTTGATTGACTGGAAGAGGGGAAGTACTAAGACTTCCACTTGTACTCAAAGGACTACTTATGAAACTCAGGTTATTAGAACCACTACCACTTATGCATAGTGGGCCACTTCTTTGAGGGGAATAACGCCTTACAATCTCCAACTGTCATCTAGCCCTCTAAGCACATTTTGCTTTTTGTATTTCGGCTTGACAGTTCTTGTTAGAGGACATAAACCAGCTATTTGGTCCCTAGAAACCTTGGATTCGGAACCACCACTTGTTGGTGGCTCTCGACAGATGTACCACTGATGGGACCTAAAATGGGCTGGCACTAGCTACGGCACTAGCCAGACCTCATGCACACAACAAACAACCCCACCACATGGCCTCGTGGGCCAGGAGCATCTGTAATACACCAATGAACACTAGATAGACTTAATTATGCATTTGTAGCTGATATATAGTCCAATGTTTACCTTCCCTTCTCCTCAGAGGGAGATCCCATAACATGTAGGCATAGTGCCTCATCACACAAATATCAGGAAGCTCCCCTTGGCTGATTGTCGCGTCTCCACTGCAACTCTCCTACACCTCAGGGATTAGCCCCAAGATACGTTGCTCCAACATATAAAACATAACACAAAAACTCCATTCTTTTCTTGTGTTGTACAATCCAGGAATATATAGATCCTCACCAAATATTCCCAAAGTAAAGCGTACAACTAACCTACAACAAAGGCTCCTTTCCACTCAACATATAAGTCATATCCTAGGAAGACAATTGCTATGCAATCCAGGACTGATACCATGTCATGGGTTATGCATAGTGCATATGATCCTAGTGCACAAACAATATTTATCAAATCAGCATTTTGTGATGTGGAAAAAACAACCCTTTCATGATTTTTACTAAACGTATGCTTCGATGTATGGAGACTAGAACCGATCTCTCGTGTTACTAGCCCCTTAGACTCAATTATCACAATTCTAAATGAAATTCACAATAAAATGTTTTAGAAATTCAAACCCTCTCAGCCCTTTTAATCTCTTAACCTCACCCTTTCCCTCCAATGTTCAGGTTATGCTGCGTTGCATTGGTGTAGGCTATTATTTTGTATGTATTTTTCACATAAAATAGAAAAAACATATACTATAACATATAAAAAAGATGAACTAAAGCCAAACTTCATGCCTCAAATTTGTTATACAACCACAACCACGAATCATAATTTTCTAGATTTTTATAACACGAAAATCCTTCTTTTTTCCATTTTTAGCTATTTTTCTCTATTTATTGTGCATAAAGATAGATTGTTTTCTAATTTATGATTAGTGACCAATCATGAAAGCTAAAAGATGTTTTGTCTCGGAATTTTATCCCATGTGCATCTCTTTTTCCCACCCAAAACCAATAAAACCTTTATTTTTACACTAAAAATGCGCTTTTTGGGCCATAATTTAATTATTACAACTATTTATCATTACGGGTCTGCACTTTTTTTTATGCAAAATCCTCAATCATAATGCAAAAAAGCTCCAAATAAATTTTTGTTCCATATGAATTTCATTTAGACCATCAAACATAAACAAGAAGCAAATTTCCTTTGTAAAAAATGAGGCATACCGCTTATTTGCGTGTTGCGGTTTTGTAATTAATTTTTTCGGGTTGCCAGTGGACCTTTGCCAATGGAATGACCAGTTGCAAATCTTTAATAATAAACATCTCCTCTTAGCCTCCTCTTGATCTTGGAGCAATCCGGTTCATGCCGGGCAAGCATCCTTCAATTAGTCTTCATTCTTTTTCATGGGCATGAACTGCCCCTTAAGGGGAGAGAGAGGAAGGAGACAAAAAGATTGGTTTTCATTCTTTCAGCATAGTACATCATTTCTCAATCAAATTTCAGCGATGGATGGTACAGATTAGATGCAGTGCACGCCCAGGAGGATTCTCTCTCTCTCTCTCTCTCTCTCTCTGTAAGATAAAAAACGGCCAATCATTGGAAAAATGGGGGCACCAAAAAAATGTGCCCCCTTGCCACACATGTCATTTCATTTCGTGGGCTTAAGCCAAGCAAGCTTAAGCTTTAAAACATAAATTGTCTAGTTCATGGCTTGTGCTTTCACACTTCCGGCAAGTGGATTTTTCAGTTTTGAGGGGGCAAACGGTCTCGGAATCAATATCCGTCTGGACAAGCATTTTCGGGGCATTGAAATTCATCAATCTGGCCTTTGTCATGCTCTTCTCGGCTTCTAGATCTAGTAGCCACTTCACAACCCCGAACCTTGTGAGGATTAAATGGGGGGTCAAACGGGCTCGGATTGACGAATCGAGACTCACGTTGGATTCTTGACGTCAAAGTGCATTTAGAAAAACTCCAGCTCGACCATTCAATACCGTTGAATTTTCCATGAAAAATCCCTCTTTGACGCCTCTCGACCACTTTGCTGCTTCAAAAACGGCTTCAAATGCTTCAAGGAGGGCAGAAAGTCGGCTCCTTAAATGTAGCTCTTAGACCTTTTGCATACAAATCCTTTTTCTTATCATTAGACACATGCTTTCCTTGCATCATAGAAGTTGAGTTTTTGCCACCTATTTCAGTCCTCTTTCCATCTGATCTATTTTCAGCATTAAGTCTGAAATTGCTGCCCTGTTTTGATCCATAAATGGAAGGAAATGTAGGAATCTTGCTATAGGCATTTGTTGGCTTTCCTCCTTGCTAAAATTCAGTCTTTGTTTGCCTAGAATTTGTAGCTATTTTAATGGATTGGTTTGGCTGAAAATATTGCCATGTTCTTTGATGAAAACTCTTATATTTTTTATCATACCTTTCAGCCAATTGTATGGCAGCTTGTAAACAGGATGGTTTCATTGCTCCCACTTTTGAAGATAGAGAAGATTCAAGCCCAAATATATACTTATTCAACTTGGCATTGTCGAATACTCCATCCACATACATGGAGAGGTTAAGGAACTGGTTAGAATAATCTCTAACTATTAATCCCCTTTGCTCAAGAGCATACCACTTCTTCTCTAACTTCTCTTTCTCAATAGGAGGCATGAAAACTTTGATCATTGCCCTCTTTAATGCATCCCATGTCAAGAATTCATTATCAATCCTTGACATGTATTGCCACCATGTGTGTGCATATCCCTCCAAATGTAGGGCTGCAAATTTAATCTTGGCATTCTCCAGTGTAGGATATAAAGAAAAATACATCTCAAGCTTGTCAAACCATTCTTCTAATTCAGTAGGGGATGAATTTTCACCCTTGAAATTAGAAATGGTTATTTTCTCCTTGTATTCTCGCCCCAAGAACCTCCATCTTATTCACGGTTTTGATAGATCTCCATGTTAGGCCACGGTTATGCAGAACTAACTCCTGTGACTGAATTTTAACTGCCGTTTTCACTCCCTAGTCACTACAACTAAATCTAATGCATGAAAATGACTTCTGATAGGATCTAAACTAATGCTCTGATACCAATGTAAAGAAGGACTAATCTAACAATGGAAATGAACAAGAAATCAAATTAATCTAAGCTTCACACATCAAGAAGTGTAACAAATTGAATTACAAACATGGCCATGCCATGGAACATCTTCCATTACCACAACACAATGTAGCCATGAGCTATTAACCAAGTACAAGAAGATGAAAGACAAGAAGGATAAAATTGTGATAATGCCAAAGAATGATGCTACATAAGCACTTCTTGCCTTTTTGTACTAAAACCTAAGTCCTCTTTCTCTTGGCTCAAGTGTTTAGATAGTTTATACTTGGAATAGGCTTCACATCTCATGTTGATAATTTGTGTCATTACAAAGGGGGGGTGTAAGAGAGCCGTAGGAGCCACAAAATTCTTTTGGGGGAGCTCTTCATGTATGTGAATCGAGGTGGTAGCCACTTCTATGTTTGGATACTCCCTCTATAGGGTTGGGAAGCTAAAACCATTGAACTACAATCGATATGAACACATTATTTATTTAGAGTAGCATACAACCTCTAGACGCTCCTGGCCACATGAGACAGTGAGGGTGGTTTGGTGAGCATAGGAGGCCTAGCTAAAGCCCTAGAGCCAGTGTGCTGGGCCCATTTTAGGTTTGGATAGAGGTGGTGCATTTTTCGGGAGCCACTAGTAAGTGGTGTTTTTTTTGAATCTTGGTTAAATAGCGACCAATCAAAATGGTGTGCTTCATATTGGTTAATTTTGTTAGACCAAGAGGACCATGTATTTTGTAGTGAAATGGTTTATCTAATTAGGCCAAGAGGACCATTTTTTGTTTGGTGTAGGTGTGATTAATGGTTTTTTGTTTTAATGCTGGACTAAATAGATTTGACGCAGCAAATTGGAGAGACCTTCTTATTGCGCAAAAGTTTCTTGTGCCAAGTCTAGGCGATATCCTTCCTTTAAGAGTCCTTTCCCTTTATGTTGCATGCGTATTTATACTTGGGATTTGTTTTTTTGTGGGAGATTGGCATTCAAGACATGAAGCCCCAGGGTTAGGTTTGGTATGTTTAGGAGGTTTGAATATTTGCATGCCTCTTGTAAAGACATTGTCATGCACTCAAAGAGCTATTTTTTAGAGTAGTCCTAGTGACCTTATTCTGCTAGCTTACTAGGGAGTTATTTCTAGGAGTCTCTATTAGTTGTGAGGCAAATAGAGAAGCCTGAAAAATTCAAAAAAGAGAAGAAAAAATGAATATATCTAACACACATAAAATGCAAAGGTGTGCAAAAAGTGGTTCTAACCCTTAAAATAAGACAATAATGGAAGAAAAATTTCAAGAGAAGATGATCATTTCCTTGCAAAGGCCTGGTAGGTTCTTGGGGATGAGTTAGACCCATGGACGATGCCTTGTCTTCCTAGAGGTGGCATTTAGCTCGAAAGAATAAAGATGGTTGGAGCAAAAATAAAGTGAGCAAAAGAAGAAAAGGATTTAGTATTGCCTTGTGAGTGCTTAATAGATTCTTGGATACTGAGATAGGACTTGAGGCTGATGCCCTATTCTCCTTGGGTTACAACATGCTCAACTCCCTCCTTTTTACATGCTCAAGTATAAAGAATTGAAGAAAAATATGGTCAAATGAGAAATATGAAAATTTTTATAGATGAGGCTATAGGAGTCCTCGCCTAATAGGAGTTATTGGCCTTGTTGTCCTAAGTTAGATAGACAGGTCAAACCACCACTTAGGATGAATTCTTTGATAGTTCTTTTTGGCTAGTTTGTATTGGAGTAGTTGGTTAGCGACTAGCTGCGGAACTTTGTCAGACTATGCTTGGCCTATTCCTTGTGGATTGCATGCTTTGATTTTGTCAAGGGGTAGGGTGAGAGTTGTGTTTGTGCTTTGTTGTGTATTCTTCTTTGTAGCAACTTGATACTCTTTATGGTTTCTGTTTGTGCAGATTTTTTTGTTGATTCGATGGGCTGAGTTGTCTTATCCCATGGTCACCAATGAGAGCAGATTTTAAAGCCAAATTTCAAGAGCAAAATAATTCGAGACCCATAAAAGAGGCATTTTTGATGCAAAATAAAACGGTTTTACAAATCAGGGAGCTATAATTTAAATAGATGCATTTTGACATCGAGAATCGAATGCAAGTGTTTGTTTGTCAAGTAGAGTTCATTTGACCTCCTATTTAATGCCCACAAGGTTTGGCGTTATGAAGCAGCTACCGAATTGGAAAGATGGAAAGCATGCAACGGAGGTCAGAGTAATAGATTTTGACACCATAAAGCTGCCCATCCAATTAGATTGCAATTCTGAGACTGTTTATCCTTCTAACCGAACCAGAACCACTTCACACAAGTGGAAAAATGCCAATATGAACTAGTTATTTGTTGGGTTAGTAGTAAGCTTGATTAAGAAGAGGAAAAATAATGAAGAATTGGAAATATATAGTGGGGAGAGGGGTGCATTTTTTTGGCACCTCCTCCATCTCCCAAAAAATTGGATTTTTTGGACTACAACCATCTTCTTTCTTCTCCTGGACATTGAATGCTTCAAATTTTTTCTCTCCATCACTTCGATCTATGTGAGAAATGGTATACTATTCAACAAGATTAAAAAACAATCTTTCCCTCTCATGCATCTCTCTCATTAGGAAAAAATGAACTCACAAATGGGCCTTTTAGCCTCCCCTCTCCTCAAAACAAGGAAAATAGGAGAGAAGAATAGTAAAATAATCCTCCTCTCTCTCCACTTTTGCAATCTCGTTTTGCCTTTTTTATATTATCTTCAAAGATATACTCAGATTCCTTCTCTCTCCTCATTGAAGAAGTCTTTTTCAACCAAATTTTATATTAAAAAAGGAGTTAGTTACGGGAGTGTGGCGCTTCATTTTCAATGCAAAATGATTAGTAGATACGAGGTAATTGATATTTTAATCGAGAACAAGGAAAATGAAAATTTGGAAGTTCCTTTTAAGATATTTTGGGGATTTTTTATATCCTAGCTTTTGGTTTAAAAAAAACCAACTGGTCAAATTTCGTGTTTTTTGGAGATGTTTTTGGAGGCAAAATAGAAATATCTAAAATACAAAAAGTCTTGGACATCCCTACCCTCTGAGATATTTTCCCCCATATCTATACGCTCTCATGGCTCTATTGTGACCTCTTCTCTGTGTTTATGCAACCTTCATTAACAGAGTGAATTACTTACACCCTCCTTTCCCTTGGCACCTTTGTGTGCCTCTCTATGCATCTCCACTCTACCTCTTGTGACAACCAAGTAGGCTCCCCGTTTCTATTAATAGTAAAATGAATATAGGAAAGAAGGAGCTGCGTATTGAGGTAGAGATTGAATATGCCCCATTATTCAAAAGAACCCAGCGTACCAGTGTCAACCCTCAGGTTTTGTAGAGTTACAGGCAAATGGGATTGAAACATGTGGATTTGTGGGTTGATGGGGAAATCTACCCAAATTGACCCCTTAAACAATAGACCTCCAACTTTCTCAGGAATCACAAATTTGCTGAAGCATGTGTGAGAGGGTGAAAATGGGTTACTTGGGTATACTAGGCGGCTCAATGATCAGGCATTTTCAAAGTATTTACAACTTGCCATGCAACCATTAAAAATTGCCATGATGTGATCGCTGCACATCAACTTCATTTTCAATAGCTCATAGGACAAGTGGTACAACTGAATGACACTGTAATTCAACAAAACAATCAAATTATTTCAATGTAGGACACTATCCATGACATTGGTATCTTATATGAGGAGGCAAAGGCACAATTGGAAGACTTGAGAAAGATCAACAACAAGCTAACACAGGAGCGCAAACGAAGAAGAAGTCAATCAATGAGTTAATTGTGAATAGTGGCCAGTGGAAGAAACGTATCAAAGCATGTAAGGTAGCTCAGAAAGAGAACCTAGGTGAGGGTGAGGTTGGAACATGTATTAGTAGATTGCTAAAGGCAAGTACACTGGAAAATGCTTTGAGCAATCGTAAGTTTAAGGCTGTGAAGGAAAAGGTGATTGAGTGCACATTAAAAGATGTGTCAAATGAGTTCTCAGCTATGGATGCACAATCTATTTGTGACAGGGCCGGCATTAGCACAACGACTTACTCAAATATATTCAAAGGTGTGAAGGCTGGGTTTGGTTGTGTGCTGAAGAGAAATAGAATCATGCCTCTTCCTCAATCTTCAAAGTTAATAGAGGCCTGACGGCAACTTAATACAAAGGTTTTGGAGTTGATAGGAGATCCCATGCATGTTCAATGTGTGGAAATACTAAAGGTTGGGACCAAAAATGCATATGAGGTGAAGTTCACTAAACTCAATAATTACTATTTAGATTTGAGCAAGGTGCAATCGGCAATGGTAATGTACGACAATATGTTTGTTGAGGAATGTAATGGTAAATTGTAGTTTGTTATAAAATTAGATGAAAGTGAGGTCATCAAAGGAGTAAAGCTTGAAAGAGTTAGTGTAACTCTGATGAATAGAGCTTTACAATTCGACAAGAACAACCCTGGGGACTTTAGTGTTCAATCTGAGTGCCATGTGTGGTGGCTCATTGCATTTGAAGTTCCTAAGGAAACATTTGAGGTGTTGCAGCTATTCTTTATGCACACAAGCATTCCAAGCATCATTGATTGTCAGTAACATGGTGAGATGCTCTCAGTTGAAGGATATGGTCAATACTTGGTTGAATGGCATCTTGCAGGAGACTTGAAAACTTTAAAATGCATCTGTAGAATCTCCAATGGTGCAAATACAAAGAATCCATGCCTATATTGCTTGACAAAGAGGGTGGAAGGAAAGGACAGAAAGAAGAATTGGCAAAAGGTGACAAGTGCTGCACCGACGCGCAATAGAGAAGATCCCACTTGGAAGCCCGTCTTCAACATTCCCTTGGATCGTATTCACATTTGTTCATTGCATGCTTTTGTCAGAATCATGGAGAAACTTGTATATGAATACATTTGCTTTGCTTATAGGATGGAACTAGAAAAAGACGCCATTGCAACGTGTAGGAATGTGGAGCAAGTGCTATCAGAAATTGGGCTACACAAGCATCAAGTGACGATTGAAAAAGATGAGAAGAGATCAGGAAAATCTGGTAACTTGCTAAAAAAGCCTTGCTTTGGAGGAGCAAAGGCTAGGAAGTTTCTCTCAGTACCCATCAATGAGGAAGGGAATGTCATGGTTCGTAGGCCGCAGGACTATGATGGGTGGAAAAAGTTACATTTTGCAGTTCTTGATCGAAGTAATGGAGGAAAAACAAGATTGTCCAAAGCTAAGGTTTGGATAAGTCTTAACAAATTGGTTCCCTTACTTTGCAAGATGGTGTTTAACAATGAAGATAAACAAGATTTATCAATGATGTGCATAGCTTCTACGAAAACATGGTGGAAGCATGGGGCAAAAGCTCTATCACACATTACATGGTGTGTATTAAGTTAATATTTTAAAATTGTATGGATAGCCAATGACTTCTCTAAAGTCAAGGCCATTATAGACCTTCCCTCTCCAAACAATTTCAAGGGAGTTCAATGTTTCTTAGGCCACACATGATACTATGGTTGATTTTTACTAAACTATCGCTCATTACTAAATCTTTGTATAAGCTATTGATAGTATTTGATTGGACTGAAGACTGTCAATAGGCCTATGAAAGTATTAACTATGCTCTAACTTCAACTCCTATCTTAAGATCCCTAGATTGGTTGATTACCTTCCATGTGTAAGCATGATAGACAATCTTGACAAAGTTCTATCAAGGATCCACACCGGTCAAGGGACATACATATCCAAGGATAGGGAGACCAAGAGGGTTGTCGACCTAGCAAAGTGGAGATTTTACAAGGCTTGAATTGGAGCGATTAGATAATGATTATTATAGAAGGCTTCGATTTGAAACTCATCCTTATGAAGAGCTAGATCGATTTGGTAGCAACAGCCAAGCAAATGAAGGGATTCACCATTAAATTTCATGTTACAAGATCCTCAATGTACATGTTGGGAATTTGTGTATTCATTATTGATACCGCCACCTTAAAAAGTAACCAAATTTTGTTCTACTTATATAAAACTTTGTAATGCTAAACTTTTCCAATACCTCTTTATATCCTTGACAAAACATATTAAAAAGTTCATGAGGGATGCTAACTTTTCATATGATACCATGAGCTCTAGGGCATATAAACATCCATATGCAAAAAAGACAATTTTCTCCACACCTTGACAACAAGAGAATTTTTTGCACATTCTAATCATATAGCCACTAACATCCATACACAAACAAGATAATTTTATTCTCACCCTAATCACATGAGTACTAAAAAATAAGTTTGGAACTTTTATAATATCTCAAATAGGAATAGATTGAGTTTAGATAATTGATAGTAAAATGAACACACATGAGAATTCTTAAAGACATGCAAGGTCCATTTGAAAACATCCAGACTGTAGAGAGCATGGCATACAAGAAAGTACTACCCAAAGACATATAAAGTCATGCCACATGATCGATAATAAATAAGATACACATTGCCAAGCATTATGTAGATGTCAATGGAAAAGTCTCTGCATACTTCTACCTTCATTGAACATCTTGATACATAAACCTTTCAACCATGTACTTAGAAAACCCCCCCTTATGCACTATCCACACATTAGCAAATTGATAACAAGTAAAAATAGAGGCAAATATTTTTGTAAAACATAAAACTTCAATTCTTCTATTCATAGCCAAATCAAGGATAACTAATGCTTATAGAGAAATCAAGGATAACAAATGTATAAACTATTGAGCATAGTTTTACTCATGTGTGATATGTGTCTTTGTAGCATATCCTTGAGGCACATGGGGCATACTTTGCAGAAAGGGGAAGCATTGGAATTTGGTCCACACAAGGGATGGAAAATTCACATGGGATAGCGCGTGGTGCATACCAAAGAAAAATTGATCATGGTGGAGGGGTGAATGGTAGCAATCCAATGATCCAATTGCTATCTTGGTGGTATAGGATTATAGTAGTGGATGAAGCTAAACTCTTGCAAAAGAGAGAAAATGAAAGTGTTGATGAATTGGCTACAGACATGATGGAATCACGTCATGTCACTAAAAGACTGCATTATGAAGCCTCAAGTGCCAAAGAAAACCATCCCAAGTGGCTAGAAACAAGGCTTTGACAAGGCAGCAAATGGGTTCGAAAAGAGCTAAGATAGTAAGATGAACAATGTGAGTCAGTGTGAATGCAATTCATATTTTAAGAGAGAAAGAGAGAGTGTGCATCTATGTGAATGAGTCTCACAGTTTAGGGTTATATAAAAGAGGGTTTCACTTTCTATCTTATTCATTGAGTTCTCACATCTCTTGTGCAGGAAAGATGGCTAGGTCTAAGGCAATTGCAAATAAGCTTCCGATGAAAGCCCCATATCATGTTCAGCCCCTTGGAGCATCTACTAGCTCAGATGCACCCCCTTCTCAACCTAATCCACCTTCCTCAAGTTGCCCTCACAAGGGTCCTCCTCAGCATCCCCACAAGAAACGCAAGTGGAAGCCAGGTATAGTGGCCTTGAGAGAAATTAGAAGGTATCAACGCTCTTTTGATCTCATCATTTCGATGGCAAGCTTCTCGAGACTTGTTCGCGAGATTGTGCAAGACCTTTACCTCACAGAAAGTAGGAGGTGGTTTTTGGTACAAGGTCATGATAGACCTGATCGCTTCACAAAAGAATGTCTTCATGCTCTACAGTGTGCTGCAGAGGCCTTTTTAGTTGACTTAATGACTGATGCTCAACGTTGTGCATTTCTTTGCTTCCTCCATTTTCACATCCCCAACCTCTATCTCTTCTCTGTCTTGCCCTCCTTGCATGTGTCACGGACCAAGCAAGCATGTCGCCGGCCCCGGAAAGACATCACGCCAAGGCCCGCCACCTAAAGCACAAGGTGGAGCCTCCTCTAGTGCAGCAATAGGTGCTCCCGTAGAGCACAAGGACCACCACAAAAGAAGAGGAGATGGAAACCAGGCACTATGTCTTCGAGAGATAAGGAGAATCCAACGTGGATACGAGCTTCTCATCCCAAAAAGTTCTTTTCATAAAGTTGTTCGAGAAGTCATGCAAGACTTGGAGCTGAAAGGGATGGGAAGATTTTGGGTACGAGTGCGGGGGGATGGCCCACCAGCAGGAAGGTGGATTGCTGCAGTCATGGAGGCCCTACAAACCGTTGCAAAGGGGTTTCTCATCGACTTGTTCGATGATACACAGCTTGCAACTATCCATGCAAAGCGTGTTACAATCACAGACAAAGACATGAACTTTATCATTCGGCTTCGACACGGCAAGGGGACCTCGCCATAGTTTACTAGATTAATGATGCAAGGTTTGTAATGAGTGTTACAACGCCATAACATCGTGGAAGCCCAAAAAATTTTGTACTCTGCCACATTGGAATATTTATTTATATATACATAATATCTCGTGCGATGTGTACTAAATTCAAATAATTAAGTAAAGTTGTTTTGTTTTGTTTCTTGAAACGCATGACTCTTAATTTTTGTTTAACAAACGAACACATCAAAAGTAGTAATACGTATGGATAAAAGTTATGTTATTGCTTATGCACAATCGCAAGTACAGTACTACATGTTGAATTATGTTAATATATGTAGATGTGCCATTCACATACCACACATTATCATCACACACAATCGCAAGTGCAGTATTACGCGTTGAATTATGTTAACATATGCGAATGCGTCATTCACGTACCACACATTATCGTCACACTTATACAAACCACACATTTATTTAATAAATATTTATTTGTAGGGACAAAGTAAAGTATCTTATATTCATCAAGAAAAATACATGTGATGGTTGTTAGTGATGGTAGATACAAAAAGCCAGCCAACAAGAACTCTCAATTGTTCCTTGGCTTTTTATTCGGTGGAGAGGAGGGGCCAGCTTCCGATAAAAATATAAGTTCCTTCTTTGCTTCAAAAATGATGTGCTCCCCTTTCAGCTCTTTCTCCAAGAGAAGTGGATCTGACATTTTAGCGAGGTCGCCTAATGTCGCAAGCACACACATAGCTCCACCCCGCGTTTGATCAAACAAATAAGGAAGCTTTAACCGCTTGATTAGCACCACCTTCTCTAAGCTAGATGTCACAGGTATTGCTCGAAAAGGTCCAAACTTGGTCAAAGCTCAAATTTTCATAATTATTTATTGTCCTCCTGGTAAGCACTTCTTATGGAAGACCACCAAATCTGTAACAAGGTTACCAATATACTCCTTAACAGCTGAATCCTTGCGTCGGTCCCCATGTCGAGCTCCTCCTTGCCTTGATGCAAAGTCATCTATATACAATATGTCCTGAATGACAAAGTCAAACCAAACAATATATTTAGTAACCAACCTAGAGTTATCAAAAAGTGATGAAACTTGATGGTAGGGTGCTTAGGTCCCCCGAAGTCCACCGGTGAAATCTTGGCCAAAAATGATGCCATAGCTGCCCTGTCCGAAGTCTAGCATTTGGGGCCACTTTCTGCCCCGGATGCCAGACTTCGAACAGGGCAGCTACAAGCATCATTTTTGGCCAAGATTTTACCAGAAAGTGGCTCCAGACGCTAGACTTCAGACAGGCCAATTACAGGCATCATTTTTGGCCAAGATTTCACCAGTGGACTTCGAGGGACCTAACGCATCCTAGCATCAAGTTTCATTGCATAAAAATATATGGTAGTTAGAAATCTCACCTTCTCCAGATCATCTTGTATCTTCATTTCCTCGTGTGTCAGGGAGGCACCTCTTTGGATAGAGGGATCTACAAACTCCTTGATAGGAAGCTGGGGCCTTGGTCTGAACAAATCATGCTGTAGTGCTTCAAATTCAGCATCGGGCACAAGGTAATCTTCTTCAACTGAGGTTCTATACTCCTGTGCTGCTATGATTGCACTCACAGTATCTAAGCTTGTGTCATCATATCTTCCAATCTCTGCCATTGTTGGATGCACATCCAAGTAATCAGAATCGATCAGGTCTTCCATTGAATCCCTGATTAGGATAGAAAACAACTCTTCTTCCTTCATTTCCAAGTATTGCAGTACATCTGAGAGAAGTAAGTATTGTACACCATCTACTTCAATGGGTGTTAAGAAGGCAAGGTTGGGTTTGTCAACTTGTGGATGTTCTGAAGAAGATGGAACCATGAGAACCAACCCTTCACCAGTCAATGTTCCTCTTTAACATTTTTATGAGCTCTTCAATCAGTTCTTCTCCCGTGTATGTGATAGAAACAACCTGTGGAGTTGTATCTTCATCGCTCTCCTCCTCTAGGGGTGTATCCAATGCAAGGATGCAAATTTCCAATGCGCAATCAGACTCCACAAGATCCAAAGGTGATGTACCTGGTGCACTTCCCATGGGAACAGTGCATACTCTATGTGAATGATCCACATGGGCCAGAAACCTACTCACCACTTTTTGGTGATTCTTCCCTATCTGAAATACCATGAGCTGTTCCAGAGGTACCCATGTCATGTTGGATCCCTCGATGGAGTATGTGCATGTAGCAATGGTACTCACAAATTCTTCCAAATCCTGAAGGGGGGGATCCAGTGATGAAAGCACACTTTGAAGGTTGAAATTCTTAGAGAAAACCTGGAATATCTCGTCACCCTGGTTGGCAAAGATAGTCTCGTGGATCCACTCATCAAAGTGTGTGAGCATCCGTCGTAGTAGGTAGGAGGGATGTGGTAGATATAAAGAGATGAAGAGAGAAAGTGTGAAATGAAACAATGAAACAAGAACTAAACTAGTTCTACCTTAAAAACCTTAAGTTTTAAACCATTAAGGGTTGTTCGCATACGATATTTAGTTATGACTTTACTTACATCTTTGTAAAGTTTACATGCATATGTAAATGTGTTGATGTGGAAAGTGTATAACAAGTGTATGATTTTGCATAAATACCATAATTTTTAAATATTACAAGTTTGTAAGCGACAATATTCTATTGGCCAAAAATATCCAAAAATTTACAAGTGTTGGATATTACAACTTGTGGTGTTGGGATTTTTAGGGAGACTCTACAATTTCTAAAATATGTGGAGCCACATACTTTCCGCTGGTAACAATATCCTTAGCTTGGCTTCGAATTTTCCTACCATCTAGTTTTAAATAGAAGCTAATAGGTGGATTCTGCATTAACAATGTAATTTCCTGGCACATTATACTCAAGGGCCAATCATCCTCCATTTGCAACACTTGGGGCTCGCTGCCCTCACAAATGACAGTAACATCCATAGTTGCACTTTCACGCATGTCTTGATCAGGGCACAACCATTTACCCTTGAGCATCCTCCATCTATGATACTTGAACACTAGGCAGAAAGTTTGTCGTGCGACAAAGTACCTGTAATTGGAAAGGAAAGTTAGCCGATTCATCCCAAAGTAAGATAATAGTCAACTAAGAGAGAAAATTTTTACCTGAAAGCCATGTCCCTTATTGTGACTCGACACTCCACTGTGTCAGGACTGTGAGTTATTTTTTATGTCCAAGTTTTGCCTAGAATCCTTGTTACATAATCCTCTGATGTATTTTTATGACGTACGTGCTTTTGGTACGTCTCAAACCCTTACATTCCTTGAACATGTGTGCAAAAATTGCAATCGGTATGAACCAGCTTAGATGTACATTCTTTGAGCCGGTGCTTGGCCTTATAGAATTCAATATGTCTGTTGAAATTTTTGTGCTACACATGTGCAAAATGTCGCTACTACACAATGGCAATTCTATGCTATTGAGATTCGATACGTGCATATACTCAAGGGTTCCATATTCTTGACTCCCCTTGGGTAATATGTACTTGGAGTCATAGAAAAAAACAAGGTCCTCTGGGAGTTGCTTAGATGTACGCCCCTCAAAGAGCAATCTACCAATTTCGAGGTGGTAACACTTAAAAGAACCATGAACATTTTGCCACTCACAGTAATCCGAAGGGTATACTTCTATAAATACAAGACAAGTTGTTACATAGGTATCATGAAAGTTCTCATTCTCAATGAGTTGCAAATACTTACTATTTGCAATGTTTCGTTGAAAGGGCATAATGGGCGCAATGTGTATTTGTTTTTACATGAATACATGTTGTACAAACGCCTCTATTACAAGGTGAGAATCAACATTCCTTTGTCTGAGAGCTAAAATTTTACCCTTCTAGTGCTTTGATACATTTGCAATTGCAGATGCTTTCACCTTGAAAGCTCCCTTCATACTTGGACGCATATGTACCCAAGCTTCCGCATGCAAGATGTTAAGCCTATTGGCTGTCCACCATTACCTTCTCATGTGAAGGTTTCACAGGCCGATTGTCCAGAGACAGATGAGCAGAGGGCTGAGATGGCCAAGATTCCCTATGCATCAGCCGTGGGTAGTCTTATGTATGCCATGATAACCACCCATCCAGATATTGCTTTTGTAGTTGGGGTTGTGGCCCACCGTTATATGGCTACACCTGGCAAGAAACATTGGGATGCCGTGAAGGGTATCATGAGGTACTTGAAAGGCACATCAAATATGTGTCTTTGTTATGGCAGCCTAGGATATAGGAGTCATGGGGTACACTAACTCTGATTATGTAGGACATGCAGATAGTAGGAAGTCCACTTCTGGCTATGTGTTCACTTATGCTAGAGGGACTATCTCTTGGATGTCGAGGGTGCAGAAGTGTATAGCCCTTTCTACTACACAGACTGAGTATATTGCAGCCACAAAGGCTTGCAAGGAGGCTATTTGGTTAGGCTGTTTGATTGTAGACCTTGGTATGATAGATGCTATGCCTACAATGCATTCGAATTCTATGAGTGTCATTTAGTTGGCCAAGAATCCGGTCATGCGAAGACGAAACATATTGAGGTGAGGTATCACTTCATTCATGAGGTCGTTGAGGACAGGTCTATTGACCTTGTCAAGATTCCGATTGAGTGGAATCTTGCAAACTTGCTCACGAAGAGCCTCACTACCAAGCGCTTTGCCTTCCTCAGGAGATTGATGGGCATTGGATGAGATGACGTCTTTTTCCTCATCCTGTTGTACATGTGTACATGTTGTACTGTCTTCTCTTTTTCTCTCTCACTAGGGCAGATTCGCCTTTAAGTGGGAGGTTGTTGGGGGTAAAGGTGCCTCCACCTAGCTACCCGTATATTACTACACTAACAGTACCCACCACTGCACACTGCAGGTGGCAGGCACCCATCACAGTCACTTATCCTTTATTCTTTTAGTGACAGTTTGAATAAAAGAAGGCCTGGCCACACATTGTGGTTGTTGGAGTTTCCACTTTTGAGTCTCTCTCTCTCTTGGCTCTTGCTCTCCATCCGCCATAGCTCTCACTGCCAAGCTTCTTCCTCCTAGGTTCCACTTCCCTTTCATTTACATCTACAATAATATCATTTCCTTGACAAGTAGTTATTGACTTTATAGTTCTCCTAATGCATTGGCCATATCAAAGGACATTACCTTGTTGATACTTGTGTACTCTTAAATGTGACTAAACACAAGTTTTGCACTAAAATCAAGCAAACTCCTATTCATCCTAATGGGAATTGAAAACATTAATGAGATACATCATTATATTGGAAAAGTTTCATAACTGAATGGCTAGAATGTTTAATCCATGCATGACCAAGTGTAACATCTTAATGTAATTTCTTACAACTAGTTTATATTTACATCAATGTAATGTGATTTTTTTTAGAAGTGTCATTGCCTTTATGACTTCCCTAATGCATAGGCCATAAAAAATAACTTTATCTTATTGATACTTGTGTACTCTTGAATGAGACTAAATACCTTCACTTGACTTGTATATATTATCAAAATGCTTAATCCTAAGAAAATTAAATAGAAGGCTGCAACAAAATAAAGTGAATTCCTATTCACAATAATGGGAATCAAAGGCATATCAAATAAGTCACTACACTAGACAAGTCCAATAACTTAACCAAAAGTAGTTCAAAGTTAAGATTCATGAAGTTTATAAAAAAGAACCAATTTGTAGAATTGGTTTGAAAAATTGAAGTCAGCTTGTGATAAGATATTAATGAAAACACATATTGATCTTGTTTTACAAAAGTATGTGTAGTGCGAAGGGTGGGTCCATTGATTTAAATTGAAAACAATGTTGTAGACTAGATGAAAACATGAAAGGAGAGTCTAGTAATGATAGCTCAAAACAAAAGTGTCTTGATTTCTTTTTAAGGAATCAAATAAGGAAATCATGTCTTTGTTGATGATAAAGCCACAAATAAGGGGGTTTTAAGTAGTTAACCTCATGATTGACATAAAAACCAAGCCAAGAAAAGAATCTAAAACCTTTGCAAAAACCACCTCCACATAGTTGAGGTGGCATGCATATATTCTAAATTAATACATGTGAGCATTTAATTTCTTCATGCTACTACAAATGGTATCATAAAAGCTATGGCTCAATTTAAATCATTTTTTCGACTTATGATGCTAACATGAGAAGATAACTATGAGAATAGGGCAAAACTTATATTTAAAAGGTAGTGCTTATATGAAGGTTGAGCCTAGTTGTTCAAGTTGAAACAAAGTCAATAAACTTGGAAGGTGATGTAGTCACAAGGACATGGAAAGTTAGGAGTAGATGTTAGGTTGAAATGCTTAATAAATATAAGATGCTAATGACAAAAGACATGATAATTAGAGGGAAAGTTTGTAAAATGAACCATTTAAATGGCTAGGATAAAACTTCAATTTTCACTTAGTAAGATGGTATGTGATACATAAAGAGCTTGACCCATTTTGAGCATAGATTAGGTAGCAATAGAACACCTAGTAAGAACCCTTCACAATTTCCTCCATTAGGTTATGTTTTGTAATATTTACTTTGTGTAATCAATCCTTGAGCTAGATGTCCATGTGTGTGTGTGGTGGTGGGGATATGTGTGTGTCCAGATTGAGTGGATTGTGAATATACATTTTAATGCCCTAAATAGTAACAGTTCTTTTTGTATATGTGTATGTATTGTTTTATGCGTGTGATTTCTTTTTGTAAAAGTATAGACTTACATATGAGACATAATAAAAAATTTTGAGTATGTGCATGGGTTTTTTTCTTTTTTTTTGGGGGGGGAGGGGGGGGTATATGTGCATCTTTGCATGAGTGAATTGTGAGTATTCATTTGAATGTCTTGAATAGTAATAGTTCCTTTTTGGTATGTGTATATTAGCTTATGTGTGCAATAGTTCTTTTTGTGAATGCATAGAATTATATATGTGCATAATAGTTCTTTTTGTGTATGTGGAATTATTTATTTTACATATGTATATGTATATCAAGTTAGTAACAATTCTTTTTATAAATGGATATGTTAATCAGGTTCAATATATACTTATTTGTGCATGTGTCAAGTTCAATATATACTTATTTGTGCATGTGTTTGTATGTATGCATACCATTATATGCAATTTCGAGATGTTTTACGTAGAAATATATGCAAACATCCATATTAAGAGGCAAGGTATTAATGTATAAATTTGTGTGTCTATGTGTCTTGGGGAGGGGGGGGGAGTATTTGTATCCATGTAAGAATATGTGCACACATACATCTATGGATGTGTTAGTGTATAGTGACTAAGATTTTAAAATGTTATCAAGGTTTGTGTAAGTGAATATTAAAAATTATAATAGCACATAGTTGAGAAATTAAAAATAAAGTATATAGACTTTATGAGTGAAAACTTGGGGGTCACTTGGAAATATGTAAGAAATCATGTGGGTTCAACAAAAGGGATCTTTAAAATCCATTTTTCATACAATTTTTACACATAGAAAGATCTCATTTAATAGGGTTATTCATGAGTTGAATAGAAAAGGGTATGTTTTATTCATGAAAATCTTATAAACGAGGGGTTTCGAAATTAGGCCTTGAATGCACATGATAGTAAGGGTTTACAATACTAACCCCTTGAGGGACAAGAGGACAAGTGCACGATGTCATCATTCTCTAGCTTTCATCACATTCTTCTTCTAGCACAAATATTTTGATATTACTATCTAGATATTTACATGTGCATCACAAAGATGCATTGGGAGTATAGCCCTATATAGTGAATCACATCCCTTCTTCAATAGTTTATGACTAAACCTTTAAAAATTATCATTCTTCTTGAGATCTTGGAAAATAGCCAAATTGTGTTTGACACAACCTCTAATTATAGGCTTGCATTGAGCTCACATTTAGCCCTATATTCCTTAGCCACAACTACCCTATTTATATTCTTCCCCGAACTCCTAATGACCACCTTAATGTTGCTCCAAAGCTTGATGGACTCTTCATGTCTCCATAAAAACTAGTTCCTTTCCTTGAGTTTAGTAGTGTGAACCCACTTCTTTATTGGCTTCAACATCAAGATGAAGAACTATGCTGAAGTGCATGAGTTATTGATTGGTTTCTACACTAACTGAGTCAAGGGATAGTGCCAAAGTGTATGAGGTATTGAATCTTCCTTACACATATGACAAAAAGGGGAACTGCATGATTTTCTTTAGTCTCTCTTTAGTGTTAAGCTTTTTGGCATGACTTTCCATAGAAGAATGTTTAGATAAGTGGAATGGGTGATTGACCATAGTATTTTCATCTTATATTTCTAGGTCCTCAATTAGATAAAGGGAATAGAGACTTCCAGTGTAGTACTAACTTCACAAAGACATCATCCTTTTGCTTCTCAAAATCTTTTCTACTTTTTGCAACCCACCTTTTTTACCTCTAGGATTGACCAGTGATCGTAGATGGGAGGTCTCCACTCTCAATGTAGACCAATGATTTGTATTGGCCTCCACCACCTCTCCCAACCATCACTTTCACATTATTCTAGTTGAACATTGCTTTAATGTCCCACATGTCCATTACCTTCCACTTCTAAGGGTCCCATATGTTGGCCCAATGCATTAGGCGTTGCTTTGGCAATTGCTTTTGACATCTTCCAATCCTTCATTGTATGATTTTTTCCATCTTTTTGTGCATGAAATGAGAGACAAAACACCTTGAGAAGAGACAAATCACCCCTTCTCTTTGTGTCCTTTGAGAATTGTGCAAATCAAACTTTTCCTTAATACATTATTAGCATTTGATCCTTAGAATTTTGAAATCCAAGTGTGATAATAGCACAAGTTGCCATTTAAGTCCCTCACGTTTACTATTTGTTGAGCACTCATTGCTCATCCACTACCTTATGATGATAGCCCAAGGCACATCTAAGTGTAACTAGGTGACTATCTTAGCAGTAAGAGGCTTTGTCTTTCATTGCTTGTAATCTAAGCTTGTCGTCAAGCTTCAATTCAAATAAGATCTCCCATAAGATAGCATGACACTTTCCCTTCTCAGTTAGAACTGACCAACAAGGATAGGCCAACAAATTTATTGAAGGATGTGACAAAATTAAGAAGTTGATTTGGCTGATGAAGGGGGGATGCCTTGGCTTTGTGTCCATAGCTAATGACCTGACTAAGGACAAGGAGACTAATCTTAGGAACATCTTGAAAGAGTTCTTGGACATGTTTGCTTATTTGATTGAAGAACTCAAAGGAGTAAATCCTAGCATAATCACATATAATATTCCAATTGTCATTGATCCCATGCCACTAGCTGGAAGAGGAGTCCAATCGTATGAACCTCTTAAAAGAGTGCTTGGAATTGTTCATTGTTTGATAGAAGAACTCAAAGCAATAGATCCTACCATCATCCCACATGGCATCCTAATGGTCCTTGATACCATACCAATGAAGCACAAACCATATGTGATGAATCTTAAGCATGCTCATGCTATGAAAGAAGAGATTAGAAGACTTAAGTGATGGTTTTATCTATGAAATTGAGCACATAGAGTGCATATCTATGATTGTCACAGTACTCAAAAAAATGGAAAGAATAGAGTGTGCATAAACTAAGAAAGACAACTATCACTTATAGCATACATAGAGTATATACTTGAAAGGGTAGCAGAAAAGGAGACTTATAAACTCCTTGATGGAATTTTTTGGTGTAATCAGGTATAGATTCATCCAAATCATAGGCATAAGACCACATTTGCCACTAACTAGAGAGTGTTTGCTCATATAGTCATGCCTTTTGGCTACCTGACTAAGGCCCTTGCCACCTTTTAGTGACTTTGTGTGATCCTCAAGAGCATGCTATGGAAGTGTCTTGAAGTTTTCTATGATAATCTTAATGTTCATACCAATTGGATAAAACACCTAGAGAAAATTTGGATAGTCTTTGAGAGATGTCGACAATGTGATCTCTTCCTAAACCCCTTAAAGTGGAAATTTTGGATGAACCATGGTTGAATCTTGGGGCACACTGTATCAAAGAATAGCATGGCCATTAACTTCTCAAAGTCAAAATGATTATCAACCTTTTGTCCTTGACTAACTACAAGGGTATTTTCTGCTTTCTTGGCCACACAATATATTAATGGAAATTTTTATTGAACCATGCATTGATTTCTCAACTCTTATATAAAATTTTTATTATCTTTGAGTAGACCAATGAATGCCAGCATGCATACTTGGGTAAGTTACTCATGAATATATGCGTGCATCATGTGGGTTCAAAAAAATGTATTTTTAAAATACCATTTTTATACATTTTTTACTTACATAAGGGTGTAATATAAATGTGCTATTTATAGATTGAATAGAGAAGGGTTATGTTTTATTCAATAAAAAATCACAGATAAGGATATTTATAAATAGGCCTTGAATGCATGTGATGTGGAGAATATACATATAGTAACTTCCCCGAGCATGCATATAAAGTTTTGAAGAAGACTCTCATAAGAGCTCCTACCTTACTAGTGAATGTCCTATGTGAAGTCAAGCTAGATGTGAACTTGCTACAATTAATACAGCTATCACCTAATGTTCACAAGGAGTTCAAGAAAATCCTATGAATGGATTATGTTGTAGAACCTGCAAATATCAATCGAGTGGGTAGTGAATGGTGGGAACATGTGAAGAAACACTACCCTAGGGTGTAGGCATATGTTGATGACATCTTGATAGAAAATATTGTGGTAGACTCGGGCTCATCCATAAACATTATGAGTATAGAATTATTGGAGAAGCTTGGTTTACCCATTCAAAAGGATCTTACAACTATCCTAAAAATAGATGACAATAGTTTAAGACAAGTGTGGGAGCTTTCGCTCAACCTCCAAGACCCACGGACCGCTTATTGTTTCAAGCGTTCCAAGCCGAGCACTAATGGCTACCTCTCACATAGCTGATGCGCAATGCATACCTTGCAGGTGTAGTGAGCTTACCTTGATGCCGTTCGAGTTACCTCCTCTCCCGAGCACTCCGGTAGCTCCACGATCCAAGTGCAAGCTTCAAGAAAGCTCCATCCTCAAGCTCCACGCTCCAAGCTCCATTGCTGCGAGCTAGACAAGAGAAGAGAAGAGAAGAGAAGAAGAGAGGAGAAGATGGAGAGCTTCTCCTCCTCAGTCCCTCACCCTCACACACTCACTCCCTCACACTCTCACACTCCCTCTCTCAAGCACAAGCTCAAGCAAGCAAGAACAAGAAGAAGAAGAAGAGGAGAGCTACTTTTGGCCACACACAAGAATGAGCTTCTCATTCACTTTTCAACTTTATATACAAAACACTAAATCCCTTTTGGGCGGTCATCCCCTTTTTACATGGCCGGCCATAGTCTAGGCCATTTTTCCCATTGTCCTTCTATCTTCCTAGCTTCCTTTCCACCGCTTGTCTACATTTACAAATTGCACGGGTGAGATCCTGGCGCTCTTTTACAAGATTTCAGGGTGCACCTTTTTATTTTTAAATGCGCCTTTCCCCTTTTGCCTTTGCCTTGGACTTTTAAGGTTGCCCTTGCGCTTTTGGCATTTTCTCCTTTTCTTTCTTCAGTTGGGCTGCCTTTTTTTCACCTTTGCCCTGCATCTTTTCCACTTCTTTTTGCTTTCTTCGTGTTGGGGTTAACATTACCCCCCCCAGACGAGTGCCAATCCCATGGCACTCACCGTCGTAGGTAGCAGGCTGTAGCATGCACCGAAGACATGGGTGACAAGGACGCCTGTGGTTTCCGTGGAGGAGTGTTGGTGGTGGTGTGGCAGAAGGTCCTGGGGGCCTGATGGTGGCCCAAGTGGCTGGTGCAAGGTTGTTGGAGTTGGTGGTAGGGCTATGTTGTGTTGGGGATTGCATTGATGGCCAGCACAAGTGTTGGTTTGTTTGGGATTCTGCACATGACGATTCTTTGCGGGCTTGTCGGATGGTAAGGGACAAGCATTCAAAGTTGAGTGTTGATGAAGAGCGAACAACACCTTATACCTGCAATTGGAAAACCTCACATGTGGTCTCTCCTTAAGGGGTAGTGCTAGGCTTCGCATCGTGCACAAGACATATTTTGATTAGTTTGGGAGACAGGTCAAATGCTAAGCAAGCCTAGAGTATTGTCCTGCACTTGAGGACCCAAACTGTGGATATACTTCCGTGCAAATATTATGTGAGTGCTCGTGCATACTAAGATATTACATAGTTAGAAGACTGTGGGCTAGTTTCTCATAACAATTCGTGGATGAAGCAAAGTTGTCCATGTGGAGAAGGAGTACGCGTGAAGGCGTATGAGACATCCTTTGCATTGTGACTGCACGATGTAGCATAATGGAACACAAGGAAACCATTGGACTTGCTTGATGAGTACGGTGTACTTTTCATGGCCAATCGTGCGGTGCTTATCACCACTGATTGCAATGGTACGAAGGCAGAGTGCAAAAGAAATTGTGCAAGTGGGTCAGGGTGACAGGTCTAACCCTAGGCGAGACAAGCTCCCCAGGTATGTCCTGCCCTTGATGTGCCCTGAACAATTGTGGGTGAGTGTAAGCGGCTAGGGGACTAGGGACGAAGCCGGTCGACCAAGGTCACCAGACGTACCTAATTTGAGGACCCCTAGGTGCTGTGGTGTGATCGTGGGTGCTTCTTATTTTTCCATTCATTTCTTTTTTTCTTTTTTTTTCTCTCTTTTTTTTTTGCCTGAGTACAACCATTACAATCTTTTGAGGCTATCAGCCTTTCAATGGGTTGGAAAATGTCAAGCTTCGAAGGCTCAGAAAATGAATAGTACAATGATGATGGTGCCCTAGCCTCGTTGTTAGAGAAGCAATTGGCGAAAGGGGTAGATACACTTGAGATATTGCAACCCTCCTTGCAGCACATGTGATGTGGGTACAATTGAGGTAACGACTGCCGTGAGCCAACTATAGAGCTTGACCCAGAAAGGGGGCATGGCCCAGGAATGTTTTGTGGGCCATGCAATGTGGGCGGTTGGCAAGGGCGCTTTCGGCAGCGTGGCTTTGCCACGGCTCATTGTGGGGTTGTGGGTGTTGCGGTGATTTGGGCATTGAACATTTTCGCACAAGGATCTGTATTATCGTGCATCCACTTGTCACTTCATGAGAGCATATGCATTGTGTATGCCACAACTATAATAAACCAGTGCAATGCAAGGAGACATCACTTATTTGAATTCTATGGTGTTGACTAGACATTTATCACCTGCACTTGATTAGCTTTTTTCTTTTGCTAAAGACGTAGCATATATTAAACGCAGATATGATAAGTTCACAGAAGTCAAGAACATGTCAACGCTTAACAAGTCGGGAACACTTAACCATTTAAAACAAAAAATCCTGGCCAGTCATCATGTGATAAGCCCTTCATGCATTATGGACTACTTGATCTGTACGAGGCGGGGCGATTCTGGATGGCCGGGTGACTGGGGCTCTGCTGGTGTGGGGCTCCCATGGGGGTGAGCAGGGAACATGTCGGCCGGGACATGAATGGTGTAATCCTGGCCCGCTACCATCTCCAGAATATCTTTAAATAGTTCATTAAATTCTTCTCTTTCCCGAGCTACCCTTTCTCCCTTTGAGTGTCCGGGGCCCAAGCGGGAGCTGGGAGTGCGTACCACTAGTGCTGCGGCCTGTTGCGGGTTTTGAGTCTCGACTTTCTTGACTCGAGGGTTCTTCGGCCTTTGCCCTGGGCAATGTCGCTTAGGGCCCCGCTTCTTGGCATACCTCTTCATGGTGGGCACATAGCGCTCCGGTGGAGGGGCGCGTGCCACATGCTCCCGCCTTCTGCGAAGAGCGTCCTTGCATGCTAGATTCCCATGATTCTCCATGCGTTCTGCTGCAAAAGGAAACCTGCAGGACGCAATCCAAGGGTTAGACCTTGATACAGGAGACAACTGTTTGCATGGAAGGGATTTTAGTGTGGTTTATGAAGTGCATATGACAAGAAGGGGAGGGGTGAGGCATGCGGCGTTTGTTGTAGGGGAATGGTCCCCATGCTGATGTTCGCGTTGCCTCCAGTCATTAGCGGATATTAGTTTATGCTAAGTCGCGTGGACTGGTTGTCGTGGAGTGGGACAGGGTACTTCCTTGGGAGGATAGACCAAAAGGGAAGAAGGTGTATAGGAAGGGACTACACCCTGTCTACACCATTAGAGTTGTTGGTTAAGGTCTCTTATGGCGGCAATATGGGTTGCATGCCCTTCACTTGGAGGTGGGGCTGGTCACCCGACTTTTAAAAGTGTGATGTGAGGAGGACCTGAGGAGCTTAGCCTGTCAAACCCGACTCTTCTCCCTGCGCTTGACTATCATTGCTTGTGTGTGTTGATATTGTTTATACATGGTGCCACAAAAATCAGTGTTTATTTATATACATATCTATGAATCCATGTCACATCACGAGGATAAGAACCAAGTGTAGAAGTCAGGGTTGTACCGGAGCGTGGCACACGCATCTAGTATTCGTGGCAGTTGACTTAATACTGATAGAGATATTTTGCCACGTCAAGTAGCATGGAACCTTGACCGAGTCTACTGGCAATATGTAGCTCCTCCTCGGTGAGAACCTTATCAATCAAAGGGCCATGTAGCCTAGTCCCAGCCAAGTCCGCACCCTGAATGTCAGTGAGCACTCGAAGGGAAGTTTGTGCCACGTAGGTTGGGTCTCTTTGAGATCGCCATTTGGCCAATCGCTCTTCTAAGACCGTCATGATCTGAGCCCCTAGTTCGGCCATTACAACGCAGCTTTCGCACCAACGCTGCTCAAATTGACTCTGGCCTGCTAACAGTTGCTTTAGTAGCTCTATGTCTACGAGATTCGGCTGGCAGAGCACTTCATTGAACGTGACAGTTAAGCGTAGTTTGTCAGCCTCCTCGTCAAGGATGAGTCGCATGTGTTCATGCAGGAGCCTGTCGTAGTGCCCGTTAAGATGTTCTTGTTCTTCCCATGATAGAGGAAAGGTCAAGTAATCTCCAAGCTGCTCCTTGGGGATTGTGCCCATGTTCGCAAGGACGTAGACACACGCGACCACTTTGAGCTTAGCCTCCAACTCAGTTAAGCATTCTGCGGCACTTCTATGTTCAACGAGGGCTTGCTCGGTTGCTATCTCATGCAAAGTTCTAAGAGTTTCCTTAGGCTTTAGCATGGCTGGGGGCTCAGGCCTAGATGAGCAAGATTGGTCAACGCTAGGATTTCTTATGCTCTTGGGGTTCTCATGTTTCTCCTGAGGTTTTGCTGTTATTTTGTCATGGTTCTTCTCGGATGTGACTGGTATAGCTTTGACACCCTGTTGTGACAGCGCTGCATCCACTCTTGATTGATCAATGTGAGTTATATTGTCAGTGGATAGAGTGTTGCAAGCAACTGTTGATGGCAACAGTTGCTTTGGTTTCTCAGAACACATGGATGTGTCTGGGGTTTCACCACTATTAGGAGAGGCACCAGTGGGTTTATTGGTGGGTGGACTTGATGCTTTATTCATCAACTCTCCAATGCCCTTCGTCTCAATGTTCTTGGGGTCCACAACCACCTGCATCTGTTGTTGTTTTCTCTGCTTTCTCCTCTTTTTCTTGGTCAATGAAGGTGCCTCTCTCAACAACTTAGGACCCTCGACTATATCGACCGTTGATGTGCTTGGTCGGGCCTCAGCATTTCCCTTCTCTAGTGTGTCCTTATGGAACATAGCCGTGGTTTGCTAAATAGCCTTGCCCGGTTGTGAGGGCACAACTGCCGCCCTTTTCGGAGAGTCTAGCTTTTCAACCAACTCCCCTACGTTTAACTCCCCCGTCCTAGGCTTTAGGCACTTTGAAAGTGCTGGAGTTGTTGAGGGATTTGGTTGCGACACCTCCTCCACAGGTAAACTACTAAGGACACGTTCCACAAGGGGCATTGTCACGGCTAAGGGCTGTGATTGCTGTGATCCCGGATTGGAAGTAGTAGCAACTAGTTCAGTGGGCTGGCTACCCTTGGTGGATTGTGGTGTCAAGTCCCTAGGGCGATCAGAAGTGGTTGTGTCTTTCGTTGGCCTTTGAGCACTCATTTGTGTAGATCGAACATGAGCTGATCTAGTTGCATTAGGTGGCTCAGGCATATCCTTGGGTTGAGAGCTATAGATGGCATCATGTCCCACCTCTTTGACGATTGGAAGCTTAGATGGAGATAGAGATTGGAATTGAGCAGTCGCCCTTGACAACTGCTGTGGTGCTTCCTGTGTCTGTTTGGGAGAAGAGGGCGTAGGAGATCTAGGACTCTTGGGTGGACTTGGCACTCGCTGAATGATCTGCTCGAGGTTACTAGATGATTGTGCCATTTGCTTTGTTGAGTGATCAGCCTTGCCTTGAGCAATGTTGTGCCTATGATGCTTGTTCTCCCCTTGGGGAATCAAAGGCTCCTTGGGCGCTAATGATTTTTGTGCCTGCTCAATGGCTACGTATGACATCTGTCTATTTAGCATGCTAGGCTGGGGCTCTTTCCTTCGAACAGTCATGTCTGGTTTCTTGCCTTGAGACCTAGAGTTTCTCTTAGATTTCCTCCTGTGCCATGCTTTTGAGGTACTCTGGCCTTCAGCTGATAGAGGCGGTTTAGCAGGGGGTTTTGGTACCCAAATCCATTGGTTGCCTGCATAATACCCTTGAGCACGAAGTAACGCTTTGGATATCCATCGCGGCGTTGTGCTAGCTCTCCATCGATGCCTTCGCCTATAAGGCTTGGGCTTCTTTCGTGGTCTTCTACGATATTTGTGAGTCCAAACCCTATCCTTGGCCTTGTCTCTTGACCTTCTTGTTTCCGGCATGATTTCACTCATCACTGGTTCTCGTTGTTCGACCTGTGCTTGTATCAACTCTTCCAACAAGTCCTTGCCCTCGTTTGTAGGCGTGACTGTTATGTCATCGCCTTCCTTGCCTTTCCCTTGAGGTTCGATGAGGTCACCCTTGCTAAAGGTGGTGACTATCCTCACACCCGGTAGTGTCAAGTGTATCCTCTGTGCTACATAGTCAGCCTCACATTTGGTCGCCCTTTTGAAGGGTCTTCCTAGGAGGGTTTCTTTCCTGCAGCTAGCACTTTTTGGAGGAACATGAAATAGGATAGGCAAGCTTTCCGTTTCAATTGTCGCAAGGATTTTGCACTTCCCTATGAGTGCTTGTGGGTGTCCCCCATAAGGGCTAAGAGTTGCACTAGTCGGTGTGAGCTCTGGTTGGCCTAGTTGGGTCCATGATTCATAGGTCAAGATATTAAAATCTGCTCCTTCATCAATTAGAGCATCAATAGTATGCTCTCTTTTTGCGGTGAGTTTGACCCTAAGATAAGCAGGTGGTACTATGTCTTCATCTTCCGGGTCCTGGCTTGTAAATTTAAGCCTTCTGACAGATGCCCTTGAGTTCTCGACTGCATGACCAAATGTGGATTCTCCACTGCGGTCTTGGATCGTCAGTGCAGTGCTATTCAAGATACATCTCTTGTCAAGAGTGTCTAGTCATCTTCGCATTTGTAGCTTGCTGAAGTTGCATTTTGCTCTGACTAGACATGGTTTGAACACAATGTACATGTGTACTTTTGGTGTGGCCTTTTTGCCCTTGATGGCTAGATTGGCCCATTGAGGTTCTAGGGTCTCTGTTTCTCTCTGTTCGGGTATGGGCTTTTGGGTGCTCTATTGCAAGTGAGA
>NW_028230044.1:0-30722 GCF_053477565.2 Lygodium microphyllum | reverse complement strand
GTACATGATGTACTTGGATTCTATCAGATGCTTGACCACGTACATGCTCTTGGTGCTCTCATGATGTACGGTCTTGGCTATGAGATATCTTATGAATTTACATGCTATATCTAAGCTTGGTTGCTCATTTTCCATCAAATTTTGTGCTAGTGGGAGTTTTATGCTTATGGTTTTGGATTTACCAAGATCTTGCATGTTATGCATTTGAGCCATTACTTGAGATTTGAGACTACGATCTCTTATACATTCTTGACTATGATATTTTCTTGGTAGATGCTTCCATGTCTACTCTTGGATTCTTATGAGCTTATTTAATCTGTCTTCATTGAGCATGCATCGACCTTTGTCATGTCTTTCCACCAATGGTGTGTACATCTTGCTTACCACTTACAAAATGTATCGGCTGTACTGACAGACTCTCTTGACAAATTTGGGTATTTGGCTCATGTTCATTGGCTATCGTATAGCCTCTCTTATGACTGCTTGATGCATGATTGGACTTGGCAGTCACTATTGTCATTGGATCTCTATTAGCTCACTATTTGTTCTCATTTACTCACTACTATCATTTATTATAGCAAGTTGTTTTATGTGGACTATGATTTATTTACTGAGCTTAATCATGTCCTTTTTATGTACTTTTGGTACTATTTGGTAGATAGCTAGTCATTCTAGGAGTTTCTCTTATTTTCAGCTTGTTTTGGCATGTTTACTACTAATTACAACAGGCTGCTTTCTGCGTAGTCTACCTCTATTTAACTCATTATGGTTGGTCATCTCAAAGATACGACTTTGTTTAACATTGCCAAGTTGGATGGCATCAACTATGGCTACTAGAAATCTCAAACATGGCAAGTTTTGGTATAGAAGTAAGCCACTAAGAAACAAATGTATTAAACCCAAGAGTATAGATGATGATGAATGGGATGATTTAGAGGCATTATGCAAGTCCACTATCATTTTATCACTCTTTGAAGAGGTCCATAATAATGTTGTTGAAGATAAGATCATAGTGCATGGAATCTATGGGAAAAGATTCAGGAACTTTATGCAGAATAAAGCCCTATTTCAAATATGTATTGACTTAAACAATTAATGGATCTTTGCATGAGGGAGGGGACCCCACTATCTGCTTAGTTTAGCTAGTTTCTTTCTATCATGAAGAATTTTCTTCAATAGGTTGAAATTGCAAGATGTAGAGAGTGCTCTTTTGACTGAAGAAATTAATAGGAAAAACAATGATGCTTCCTGCAGTTCACATGCTTTATCTGTTAGAGGTAGAAAAAGTGACAAGAAAGACAATGAAGGTCATGGGAAGGACTCTTAGAAGTCCCGGTCTAAGTCAGGTGGACGCAGCAAGTCCCATGGACATAAGTCTAATCTTACATGCCATTACTGTGGGAAAGTAGGACACATATGGCCATAGTGCCATAAGATGCACGATGACAAGTGTAAAGAAAAGGAGAAAGACAAAGTGCATGAGAAATCTAATGATCACAGCATTATACCTGTAAAGTCTAGCGTAAAGATTGAGGAGATAAATGCTATACAACCTGAGGAGTCCGATGGTGACTACATCTTAGCAGCCTCTTCATGTGATGCCTCTCAATTGACCAAGGCTCAGTCTATTCATGTACAAGGTTGGCTCTTGGATTTGGGTGCATCTTTTCATATGACCCCCTATTGTGAGTGGCTTCATACCTATCATAGTGTATTTGGTACTATGCACTTAGGTGATGATCAGCCTCTTGCTATTGTTGGCATTAGTAATGTCACTCTACAATTTTCCTCTCTCGTAGCTCTCAAATTCTACAAAATTTATGTCATGTACCCACAGCACTGACTAGAAGTCTTATGTCTACTAGGAAAATTGATGATATAGGTTATCATATATGCTTTGGCGATTCTGTATGAAAGATAACTCGTGGCAAGCTTGTTCTTGCAAGAGGTGCCAAGTCTAGCAACCTCTACCCCTTGGTTGTATCTCATACTATTGGCCATGTTTTGTCAATGGATTCTATCCCACATGTATCTCTCTGACATTCTCATCTCAAGCATATGTCACCTAAGGGAATCAAAATGCTTAGTAATTTACAGTATCTTCCAACTTTCGACTACTCACATATTGAGTTACATGATAATTGTTTATATGGTAGGTAGACTAGGAATTTACATAAAAAGTTTGGTATTCAATGCATGGGTGAGCCTTTGGCTCTTGTGCATTCGATTATATGTGAATCCATACCCTATTGAGAGCTGAAAAGATGAGTGGGTTGCCTCTTATCCACCCAACCTCCAATCCTCACTAAGAGAGCTAAAGAAGGGCACTACCTAGCCAAAGGGAGGATGGGCTAGGACATCCATTTCCTCAAAGAGAATGGAAAGAACCAAAACACAACTTCATGAGAGAATTTGTAGCCCATATTAATAGAAATAAATATGGTGGAAGGTTAAGAGAGGTGATGGCTCCTAATTTCTCCTACAAACATATATATAACATGAGAAAAGAAGGATTCCCCACCAATAGAGCATATGGCAAGTCTCACTTAAGTTTAAGTATGAATGTAGAAGGAGAATCAGAAGAGAGTACATATGATCTAGACACAGTATTAGAATATGAGAGAGAGAGAGAGAGAGAGAGAGAGAGAGGGAGACAAGAGGAGAAGAGATAGAGGAAGCTTGCCATTATGTATTTATGGAATGTTACATAATAAAAGAGACTCACTCATAGCTTACCTCAAGAGATGGACTAGCATGAGGGAGTTCTAGAGTGATCTCATGTGCTTATCATTCTCCTTCTTTACATCTCCATGGGTACCTTATATAGCCTCCATGAGAGATTAGATTAAGCTAATCTTCTTGATTAACATAATACTAGATGATGTATGGTATCTTTGAAAATATGGAGAATAGTGGATGGGACAAGTCCCCACCTTGGTCATCATGCAAGAAGCCAAGGGTGGTGGTCAACAAGATAGAGAAAGGGAGCTAGATTATAAGAGCTGGGTGCCCAAATCATATTATTATAATCTATTTACAAGAAGGATAAAATGGGAAGTTGATGTGATAAGGGTGAAAGAGAGAAGAAAATTGCATACAGCCAGTAGTCTATTCCTTTGTAACTTCAAATCGGTGAAGAATCTGAAAAAAGTTTCTTCAGCAACTTTGTAGACCAGTTAAAAATGATCGGGTCACACGAGAATTTTCTTGAAATTCACTTTTGCATGGGATTTATTGAAATTATAAAAAATGGATTCCAAAAGCTGCTTTGACTTTAGTTCCTTATATATATATAAATACATATAAGCATGTGACAGAGGGGGTCCATGCTTGTAAGATTTTGTGTAAGATTTAAATGACACCATGATATGGACATTGACTTGTGTACAAGGGTGAGGTGCCCTCTAATGATGGTAATAGATCCCAAATCTTGATGATGCAAGTGGAACCCACGTGTAGTTAGAGGCTAGTCCTTTGGAAAAATCTATGTACTCACTCAATGCCTAGGTGTAATCCATTTCCAACTTCACTAGGATAACCCATCCCTTTTACCCTTTACATTGACATCCTTGCTAAGAACTTGTTCCCCCTACTTGCTAGAGTTATCATAACTGAGAAGCAATGTAGCATACACAATGCTTGAAGAGTAAACTCAAAGTGATAAGATGTCGGGTTTAAGCTATGGGTAAGGCTCTTGATAGGGGTTTCAGCCAAATTTTATGGTAGAAATCTGATTTGTCAAAAACTTGGATCATTAGCCCTCCCCTTAGGCTAGAGGCATTCATGCCTCTAGCTTACTAATGATGGTCCAATAGAGCAAGGAGGACTGCATCCCCTCATTGTGGCTCTTTGTCGAATGACTGCTCCAAAGTGTCCCTATTTCTTTGAAAATAAGGCTTGATTCACCATCCATTTACCCTTATCTTGTGAACCCTCCCATCCATGTAACCTAACTTATAGCTGCCATTTGAATATCTCCTTATGAATATGAATGGCCATTCCTACTTGAACACAAGTTTAGCATCCTTTCTGTTATCAAAGTGGTTATCATAGCATAGCACAAATGATCCTTTCCTTATGTGCTTGCTAGCCAGCTTCTTATTAAATGTCTTCCTCCTCTCTGTAGCCTGCATAGAATATTGTTGGACTACTACTTCTCTTTCTAACTCCAACCTCTCTATATCAAAGATCCTTTCCTCTAACTTATTATCTTAATTCTTCTCTCAACTGGCTACTAAAACACATAAGCTGGCCAGTTCTACCTCTATAGGAAGCAAAGCCTCTTGGCCGTAAACAAGGTGAAATGCAGTATAGCCAAGTGAGGTTCTGAATGAAGTCCTGTGGGCCCAAAGAGCTGCACTCAATTTTTTATCCCAGTTCTTGGGGTGCATGTGTACTTGCTTGGTAAATATCTTACAAATCAGTCCATTCACCTTTTCAACCAAACCATTACACTGTGGGCAGTAGGGAGTAGAATGCCTGCGCTTGATTTTTAGCCTTTTCATTAGCTCTCCCACTAGATTGGCCCTAAAACCATGACCTTGATCAAAGATAATTTCTAAAGGTGTGCCAAACCTGCAACAAATGTCTTCAAACACAAATTTTCTCACTTCTTGGGTTGTGATCCTAGTAGTTGTTGAAGCCTCTGCCCACCTCATCATGTAGTCCACGCCCATTATGATATATTCCTTGCTAGACTGAGTTCATGGGAGTACCTATTGCATCAATCCCCCATTCTCAAATCATGGGCCATATGTAGTTATGGGATTTTATTCCCCGTACACTAGCTTCCTTGGTCTAGCCTTTTGGCAAGCATCACAAGTGCGACACCAATGTTGCACATCTCGATGCAGACTAGGCCACACAAAATCAGCTTGGAGAATCTATGTGGTGATTATTTCTTGAGCAAAATGTCCACCAAAAACCCCCTCATGGAAGCTCTTAATCACATCCATAATCTCCTTTGTTGTTGGCACCGTTCTAAGCACTGCATCCTTTCCTTTGCAATACAACACATCATTTATCAAGCAGTATTTAGTAGCCTTAGTAGCCAGCCACCTTTTCTCACTCTTACTCATATGTGTAGGTACCTCACCATGCTCAAGAAAATAAAGCACATCTTATAGTTGAAACTTACCCTGAAGCAAGGGGAGCTTTACTTCAATGATGTCCACCATTACCTCTTTCAATTTTTTAGCTGCTGCTAGAGCATCTACATCGCCGTTTGTGCGCCTTGGCACAAAATGGATTTGGGCTTTCTGTAGCTTCCTCATGAGAGTTTTATCTTCTCTCATATTCACTGCTAAGTTATCATTTTTACAAGCCCAGATTGGTTTCATTTGCTTAAAAATTAGCATAGAATCCCCAAAAACATTAAGTCGAGTGACACCATGTGAGAGACACCACCTCAAACCTAAAAGCAAGGCTTGATATTTTGCCTCATTGTTAGAATGGACATCCTCCAAGGAAATACCTTCTCCATAATCTGTCACCTTCGGGACTGAACACCACTATTCCTACTGCCGCTATATCTTTAATACGCTTCTAGGCCCCATCGAAGTAGAGGGCATGAGCATTCTCTACTCGTGGTGGGTCCTCAAGAGGAGATGTCTCCTCTTTTACCTTTCCCTTCTCTTTTTCCTTCTTTTGATGGCATCTATGGATCAACAAATCAGCTAGACAAGCCCTAGTAGAGTCCTCCACCTTGAAGGTGTAGTCAAACTCTTGGATTTGTATCATCCACTTAGCAATTCTAGCTAAGACATCCATGTGTTGTAAGGCATAGGGAAAATGCTCTTCTGTCGTAATCACTTGAGTGGACTAGGGAGAAGATAAGGATGAAACTTTCTTAAAGCAAGTATTAGAGACAAAACCATCACCTCCACCATCTTGTACCCTCATTCTGATACTGTCATTACTCTGCTAGAAAATTAAACCGACCTCATCAAGCCAGTTTTAGCATCCTTTTGTATTAGTGCTGCCCCTAGAGCATCTTCCTCAAAACTTGAGTTGACAAAAAACTCTTGATCCCAACAAGGCTGTAAAATTATGGGAAGGGTACTGAGATCCTTCTTCATCTCATGAAAGCACCTTTCACTTTCGTCATTCTATAGGAGCTCTTCAGAGTGGGTCAACTACTGTAGTGGAAATACTAATTGGGAGAAGAGATGAATGAACTGCCCCATATATTGCACCTTCTGAATGAAATAGGTTAGTTGCGTCATAGAAGATGGTGATGGCACCGCCAATAGGGCCTTAAATTTTTTTGGATCCGCTTCAATGCCCCTCCCAGTTATGACATGCCATAACAAAGTTACACTACTTTTGCCAATGCAACACTTATCATGTTTTAATTGCCCCCCCATTTGTGCGAGGCGGTTGAAACCTTCATCCACCTTACCTAGATGTAGAGCCTTAGAACTATAAATAAAAAAATCATCAATAAAGACTCTGATAGACTTACTAGAATATGACTAGAAGACATAATTCATGAATTGCTGGAAGGTAGTTGGGGCATTTGTTAATCCAAATGGCATTACTTTGTAAGAAAAACACCCCCAAGGCGTGATGAAGGTGGTCTTCTGTTGATCCTCCTCAACTATTTAGATTTGGAAATAATCTAAATACCCATCACACATAGTGTATCTCTCATGCCCAGCCACCTTGTTGAGCATTTCATCCTAAAAGGGAAGAGGGAAGTGATCTCTCTTTGTTGCAGCATTTAGCAGCTTGCAGTCCACACAAATCTCACATTTGCTGTTCTTCTTAGGTGTCACCACTATAGGTGAAACCCACTCTGAGTCCCCTAGTATTAGATAGATGAAACCTACCTTCAAAAGTCGTTGCACCTCATACTAGAGCATCTTGTTGAACTACTCCCAACCATCGTAGCCGTTGTACCACTAGCCTTGCTCCATCTTTTAGATTAATGTGATGTTGTACTGTCATTACATGTGATGTGTTCATAATCAGAAATAAAAAGTGCAAAGTGTTTTATCACCACTTCCATGTAGGCTTCCTTCCCCTCAGCTGATAGATTCTTAGCCAACATTTTTTCTAACCTCTCCTTCTCGACCTTTGGAATCTACTATGGAATTTCACTTCTAGAAGGCCCTTTCAATGTAATCCCCATGACTTCTAGAGAGCTTTCTTCCTCCTCATTAGAAGACTCGCCCTCTGTCGTAGATGACCAATCCTCGCTGGAACTCTAGTCATTAGCAGTGGTCTCTAACATGAGATCCTCCTATCGGCCCTCCTTCATATTGTAGATAGTGCTCTTCCATTTTTTCTACAACCCCTTCTGTGGCCTAAGCTCTAAGGCCCCTGTCTCTCCCAATCTTGTTTGGATTTCATTCCCATTATCCATGGTCTCCCAAGAATGAGTGGATAGCCGTCTCCCTTCACTGGCATCACATATATGTCAAGCTCCAATTGCACTCTACACACTTTTACCTTGACTTTCTTTATAACTCACAAACAATTTACTACTACATTGTTAGCCATTTCGGCCCCAAACAAAGTAGTTTCACTTACCTCTAATCCCAAACGATGCATCAACTTTTCTGTCATGACATAAATCTATGCACCTCCATCCACATATGTCTTTGATACTCTCTGCCCATTGATTTCGGCTTCCACTAGAGACACAATAACTTTCGTCTTTCTAGCCTTGATTGCATTCACGTGTTTATTCTTCATGGGTCTAATGCTTACCATCTTTGACCATTGTCATCGCATTGTTGGAGATAGATGCACTAATTGTGACAAAGAAATTTTTGAATCTTGATCCCTCACATAAGCAAGCAAATCATAAGCTCTAGTACCTTTACTTAGGGAAAATTCCTTTGGCTCGATGCATCGGTGCAAGCGAGCCCTCCTCTTTTTACTGCGGTGCTTGTCTTTGCAGCGTTTGAAGACTCTGCCTCTTCTTCCTTATTTTCAAACTCCTCTGGTGGTGTAGGCTCCATCCTCTCAATTCTACGGGATTTCTTCATGGGCATTGCTTCACCTCTGCTACTTTGTCCTTCCCTTTAACATCACTCTCATCCAAATTGATCATCCTGACATCATGATTCTCTAGCGGCTGGACAGGCAAGGACGGCACCTCTGCAAGTAGTCGAGGCTGCTGGAGAACTTGAACTGGCCATGGAGGCTCTTGATTTGGTGGAACAAGCCTCTCCCCAGGTGCCATCACTTGTTGTCTCCTCCTTCTTGATTGGAACCCATTTCCTAGCAGATGCCTGGGATGAGGGAAAAAATACATACCATGGCCAGTCTCCCCACAATTATAGCAAACATACTCCAATTGCCGTCATTTACGAGGGGAGGGGGCCATACTCCTTGCACTAAATTCAATGAAAGGCTTTTAAGTTGATTAGTAATGTGTTGTAGGAGCTCTTGCTATGGCATCTTTGGTTCAGGTGGGTTCTTTGCTATTTCTCTAGGCCTTGGAATGGCTGGTAAAACCTGAATGAGCTCAACTCCCCCCTTCAACTGGGCTTGATGCTTCAGTTTCCTATCTTTCTCCCTTGCATAAGTGATTGATTCTTCATAGGATGTGGGAAACTTGCCTTTGACCTCCGTTAGTAGAGGGAGGCAATCACGTAATCTCTCTCCCTCGACTAAGGAGGCTATCCATTTATCCCACAATTTTATAAACATGCCTTCATATTCTTGGTACTCCCCTGGTAAGGTTTGGAGAAGAACTAGGAGTTGTCTCCAAAGATCTTCAAGAGGCTTTGTATCTTGGTACTCTTGCAAGAATGCGATCTTGAGATCCTCCCAATTACCCCTTCTTGTAGCCTCCGGGAGAGCTTGATACCACACTGGAGCATCATCCTTTAGAACTAAAGAGAAGGCCCGTACTTTGGTTGGTTCATCATCCTGGCCTATGACTAGAAAGGCCATTTCTAAGTCATCCAGAGAGTCTAGAGCTTTCTCCCCTTTGTGCCCAAAAAAAGCTTGGAAAAGCGATGATAGGAAGATGTTGATCTAGCTCAATACAAAACAAAGATGAACACGTTTAGGCCCAAGTCCTATCTTATTAAGGGTAGAATAAGTGGATTCACAGATGCATTAATTTTAGCAAGACAATAAGGGCCCAATAAGCCCCTTATGATATTTTGGAACCTAAGCTTTGTGCTAATTATTATGTGCATGGTTTGCCTAGTAAGAGGACAGATAGGTCCGTACAAGTCCATATGGTTAATGGGATGCACTTAGAGTAGAATGAATATGTGCACATTAACAAAGATGTTATAATCCAAAATAGGTAATATTATGGGATCAGAGGACAACAAGATCTCTCTCAACCTCTTAGCTCTAAAATAGAAGACCAACCTTTGCTGAAAATGTATCTTTCTACTAATGCACACATCCACCCTAATATTTTGAACCGATTGAAAGTTGTAGAAAATAGGAGTATTCATTTATGCATTAACTATAATTTTCCACTACAAACTTTCATGAAGCGTGTTGTTGAAGCTATAGCCTCTTAGATCCCACCATTCAAGAGATGCAAAGGATTTGCTCATTTATTAGCATTCTTTTTTCTGCTGGCAAGGTTCTCTAACTGCCTCACAACTAACAAGAACTCCTAGAACGGCTGCCTAGCAGGCTAGCAGAACAGGGTCACTAGGACTTCCGTCTAAAACAGGTCTTTCGATACCTGGCAATGTCTTTACAGGAGGCAATGACTACTCAGACCTCCCTCAAACATACTAAACCGAAACCTCAGGACTTCATGCCTTGGACGCCGGTCCCCATTAAGAAAAGAAAAACCCCTTAACAAGTACCCAAACACATATAACATAAAAACCACAGTACTCATAAAGGAAAGATATCACTTGGATAGGGCCACGAGAAGCTTCCACACAACAAAAGGCTCCTTCCAAGCTCTTTTTCCGAACCTGTCTAGCATAGAACTAAAACAAGAAACCATTAAACGCACCTGCTGGTGCGCAGATCGATCGCTGTCTGCTCACGTAGTGAATCCCGGAAGGTCCCCAAGAACAATGAACTCTACTTTTTGCACAAGTTACAAGGTAAAAAGCATGAACGACAAGAGCAAGAGACAAATTGGGTTCAATCTCCCCCTTGCCTTGTGTGAGCACTTCACAAAGCATGTATTTTATGTATATTTCTTCTTCATGCTCAATAATAGCCCAATTTACAAAAATATATCAAGCTTTTAGCTTTTGAGTTTGCTTTTACAAAAATAGGAATAAAGCTAATGGACGGTGCCCAAAGAGTCTAGCACGCCCAATACAATGTCCAAATAGAAATAACATATCCGTGTCATAGGCGCATACAAAATAATGATAAATAATCGATGCCTCAATAGACATGACAAAATATAGGCGTGGCGCCTATCAAAATATAATCCATAGGTCGAATACTCGCTAGACTCCAATGCTTTCCTCCGCCACTGCTGCTATCTCTACACATCAACTGAAGCATTCACAATCGTTAGTAAAATAATACAATTAAACTGACAAAAGTGAATACCTAGCAGTCTTCAGCTACATAAATAAATCAACTGGTTAGAAATAAATCCTAAGCTTAATTTATTACGAGTGCGCACTCTAAACTCATAAACGTTTATTAATTTAATATGCATTTTGCAGAATCACCCGCTATGGAATCACCCATGTACACACTAAATTAATGAAACGCCCGAAAAGGACAGGCGTCCCCATCAACTTCTCGCACAAAGAATCCACTTTGTGTATGAGCCCCAGTCATCAAAGTTTACGGAATCCACCGTAAAACCTCACGGAATCCACCGTGGCATGGAATCCACCGTGAAATATGCCTCCTGGCATCATATGAGATTGAACCCAATTGGTCTCTTACTCTTGTCGTTCATGATTTTTACCTAATTAACCTATGGGTCCAACATAACAACGGTAGATTGGTCTCGGCTACTCTTTGCATCACCCATATCAACCATCGTCTGCCATATATTGCATGCTCTGATAACATTCCCCACAAACAACTGGGTCATGTTTCATCATTGATCACAATATCCAAACTAGGACCACAATTAAAGAAGAGGTCTTCCTCATAAGCAAGATTTGCCAGTGAATCCGCAAACTGATTCCAATATCGTGGAATCATCTGAAAAGACACTCTCTCAAACTCCTCTAGTAAGGTCATAGCAGTCCGATGATACATACAAAGAATGGGATTCCGCACTGTGTATGTCCCATCTAGCTGATTCAGGATCAACTGGGAATCCCCTTTTATTAACAACCGACGAATACCACCTTGCTTGGCAATATGTAGTCCCATAATCAAGGCTTTATACTCCGCCATATTGTTAGTGAATCCTACCTCAAGATAAGCAGCTAACTTCATCGTAACTCTTCGTCGGGGATCTCGGATTACTACTCCAACACTCCCTTTTTTATTAGGGCCCCTGGTTGCTCCGTCAAAATATAATGTATACGTCCATAATGGGTTTACAGAGCCTGCCATCACGAACTCCTCTATTCGTAATTATGATAATCAAAGTTTAGCATATTGAGAGGATGAACTGATGGCTCCATCCCACCTTCTTCATTGAACTCAACAGGGATACTTATCAACAGTCGTAAGCAGTGATGGTAGAGGACTTTAATCTCCCACGGAAAGGTTCCATCTTCTTACTCAATCACTTTGTATCCTTTGCTTCACCAGATGCGTTTCCCCTAATGGTATCTCTGCTCCAAATATGGGTGCTCCAAATAAGGGATTAACCGACCCATCAACCGACTTTAAGCTCTTTTGCAGGTCTCAAATCATCCCCAGCATGGACCTGCAATGCATTTCTTGATATTAGCATACTTAGAAATAATAAGGTTTAATCTTATTAAGATTAACCTTATTTTTAAACTCTACTCCCTATAAATCAGCTAATAGGGCCGTAGACCTATTTTTCCTGAGCCTAACAATCTTGTAGGGGTCATCCCATTTAGGTTCCAGCTTCCCTGGAAATAGCTCCCTACGTGCATCATAATATGGTCGTGCAACTGCCTCATTCGACGTTTAGCTACCTCTTCGCTCTAAGGTCATGCAACTGCCTCATTCGACGTTTAGCTACCTCCTGGTGTAATAAGCTCTGCAACTTCAGCTCATCCAGGTGGGCTATGGTCGTGAAACGTTCAAAAAGGGAATCCTCATCTCCCAAAGAGTGGTTAATTGCAAACCGTATGCTTGGCAACTCAATCTCAAGGGGTAACACACACTATTTCCCATAAACCAATTTGAATGGAGTATGGCCGGTAGCTTGCTTGAATGTTGTATTATATGCACATACTGCCACATACAACTTCCTATCCCAGTCTCATTTCTTCTCAGAGACTATCTTAGACAAGATTCCCATAAGCTGTTTATTAGTACTTTCAACTTTCCCATTTGCTTGTGGATTATAAGGAGTCGTTTTATTATGCTTGATTTGCCAAGCCTCAGTCAAGCTTTTGATCACTTTGTTCAAAAAATGGGTCCCATGGTCCGACACTAATTCTTTCGGTGGACCAAAGTGGCAGATAATCTGCTCTAAAAGGAAACTTGCAGTCTCTTTTGCATTGTCCTGCCTAGTCCCCCGCGCTTCTGACCATTTTGTAAAATAATCAGTGTGGCTACTATAATGTACCTCTTCTGGATAGTAGACGACAGGGTGATAAGAGCCACAAAATCAATGCCCCACTTCTCAAATGGAAGGGTAGCCATGATAGGCATAAGTGGGCATTTCCTATTCTCTCTACTGTCATATCACATCGCTTCACATACTCAAAAGAATCTTGGAAGATGGACGGCCACCAATATTTAGCTCTTAAAGCCTTTTGCGCCATCAACCATCCCGCAAAGTGCCCTCCACATGTAGAGTCATGGAACTCTTCTAAGATAAAAGAAACCTCGTCAGGCATCACACATCAGCGATAGATATCATCAACACCTTGCCGATATAGTGTCCCTGCAATCAAGGAAAACTTCAATGCCTGTTGTTTGATTTTCCTCTTTTTAGCTTTTGATAGACCAGCTCCTGTCTCTCCTGTTGATAGATAGTGTGTAATAACAGCATACCAAGATGGGATAGAAGCTGTATCAATTTTAAACATTTCCTCAATATCACCTCCTTCAGCCAAAGTATCTTTTGGCTCCCTGAAATCCACAAGGCATTCCACAATGCCCTGCAACCTCGGTGGCTTACTCTTAATCTTATAATCGAACTCCTACAAAGTGATTAACCACTTTGCCAAACGATCAGGCGGCTGCAGCTTGTTCATAAGCAATCTAAGCCCTTCCACCTTCATATAAAACACTGCCTTTTCATAGAGAATGTAGTGCCTGAATTTCTTAGTCCCAAAGACCATCGCAAGACACAACTTCTCCATGTAGGTATAATTGATCTTTGAAATGCCCAATTTTTTACTAGCAAAAGCTATTGGATGATACCACTTTTTCTCCCAGATTTGGGCTAAACAGCAGCTTATACTATGCATAGTGCTGAAAATATATAGAACTCCTCACCTCTATATAGAACACCTCACCTCTTTTAGGTGCTTTTAGAACGGGTGCTTTTACTAGCTCCTGTTTCACATCCTCAAAAGCTACCTTACAAGGGTCACTCCACTCAAATGAACAGCTAAAGGATAATAAATTCATTAATGGCAACGTCCTTTCTGCCAAGGCATTTATAAACCTCCGATAGTACCCTATCGATGACAGAAAGCTATGTACCTCTTTCAGAGTGCGTGGTGGGCTCATAGCGACTATGACCTTGATCTTTTCAGGGTCAATTGCTATCCCTACTGAGCTAACCACATGGCCTAGCAATAGCCCATAAGGTACTCCAAAGACATACTTCCGTGGGTTAAGAGTGATACAAAATTGTCTACAGCACTCAAAGCACTTTCTCAAAATAATCAACATCCTTTCCCTTACAGTAGCTGCCCCTAGGTCATCAATAAATACTTTCAACTCATCTGGGGAGATGTCACCAAAGGTCTTGTCTGTTGTTCATTGCCACGATCCAGGTGCATTGCACAAACCAAAGGCCATCACATGGTATGCAAAAGTACCAAAGATAGTAATAAAAGTTGTTTTCAACTTGTCCTCTTCTGCAATTGCCATATGCTTATATCCTGCAAAGCAGTCCATAAATGAATATATTTCCCTACCCGCTAATTGATCCAAAATCTAGTCAATAAACGGCAACGGTAGTAATCTTTGACCGTCTACTTATTCAGCTCTCTAAAATCCACACATAATCGGATCTGGTTGATTTTCTTCTTCCTGATAACAACTGGTGAACACCATTCTGTATGTTGTACTGGGAAGATCAAACCAGCTTTCCTTAACTTCTGCAACTCCTCAAACATCCCGTCCCTCAGTTCAAAAGGCATACGCCTTACCTTCTGACGCATAGGACGACTGCCTTCTTTTACAGGAATAGTATGAACAGCCAGGCTGGGAGAAATACCTCTCAGCTCATCATAACTCCAAGCAAAGATATCGCAGAATTCTTGAATCAAGGACACACAGTCCTCCCGTTCTGTTGAACTGAGCATGGAACCTAATTTAATTGGCCGCGAATCATTCGGCGTGCCAAGGTCTAACTCAATCACATCCGCATCTCTTATCCTATCTTAAGGCTCTATCGGCTTATTTAGAGTTATTTGATAGATATCCTCTGTAGTGGACCCCTCTTTAGATTCATCGCTGGATGATGTCTCACTACCAGATGGATCATCTGCTGTCTCTAATTCAGTAGACGATAAAGGAGCTCTCTCACTTTGAGGAGACTCAGGATAAGCATCAACTATTACTCGATTAGCACCTCTACCTAGAACCACTTGACCGGCGGGTATATCTACTTGACAGTCTATTCGTAAGATCCAAGGCCTACCTAGCAAAACCCGATAGCTAGGATGTCCTACAAATCTTATCACCCTAAAGTCCAAAAAACATTCTACACTGGCAACTGTAACATGGACCTTAGTAACACAACCTTCTGGTTGTCTTAAAATATCATCAGCCATTCTCAAAAGGCTGGAGCTGTCTTTCTGGATGCCTAGACCCAGCCTCTCCATCAACTCTGAACTCATGATGTTGACAGAGGATCCAGTGTCTACAATGGCATGTTCTACTAATATTCCATCTACATAAGCTCAAACCCTACGGCAGTTCTTTTCAGCAAGGTCAAACCAATCTTCCCCTACTCGTGCTATGCCCAAGGGTTCTACAATATACCCAATACGTAGGATCTTCTTAAATTCCTTACGTACTCCTGGAGATAATTTAATCAATTGCAAGAGATTCACATCTGGTTTAACTTCGCAAAGAGAACTTGCTAAATCAAAGTCATGATAAGTAGCCAAAGCTCTCTTTTCTCGCCAAACCATCCTCTCTTTTAGTCTTTAGACCGGTTTGGGTGCTTCTTTCTAAGCTCTTGCCTTCTTTCTGGGCCCTTCCTCATCCTTTTTAGGGTCAACTTTCTTGTCAACTGGTCTTAGTGGTCCCCCTTCCATGCTAGGATTCTGGACTTGTATCCCCTTGTCCCCTTGTTTAGGGTTTGCCTCAACCGGTTTTGTATTATCTTTGTCAACCTCTTTAGCCTTTTGGCCTCTTGTCACGGCTCTTAAGTTAGAGGTTTCAGCATCATGGACTCATATGGCCTCAATAAGGCTGACTCCATTGCCTTGTGGCAACTCTTTTATAGTTGTTTTTCCCCTCTCCAATATTTGTCTTGGTGCATCATTCAGCTGCAAGTTATTTCCTTGCGCTCTGTGATTCACTGGGCCCGGTTGTTTACTCCCTTGTTGGAGAGATCTAATCTTACTCCAACAGGTAGCAGCTAAATTACCCGACTTTCCACAAATGTCACATTTCACATTTGGACAGTTTCTGGGGAAGTGCTGTCCACCACACCATTTACAACTGAATCTAGAGGGTCCACCCTCTTCAGGGCTTCGACTCCCTATCAAATTTTGTTGCTTCTTCAAGAAATTAACGTCGACAGCTATTTATCGATATTTTTTGGAAATCATATTGGTATAATACTTCATCATGTCCTTAACTTCGCTAAGGACATTAGATGCACTCAACTCATAGCCTCGATCGTCAACTCGTTGTTCTATTGGCCTAACAATTTGATTTGGAATTGGCTGTTGACCTACATGAACAACATTAGAATTTGAAACTTGGCCTCCAACATTTGGTGGAGCCAATTGACTTGCCATGGGCATAGTAACACTAGGAGGAGCTGGCAATAAAGGTACATTCAAAACCATACTCCCTCTCCCAATAGGGTTAGTCGTAGGCATCCCTTGACTTCCATTTGTCAATGATGAATTGCCACCAGGTACTAAACCCCCATTAACATTCATTCGAGAGGAGTAGGCTGTTTATAATCGTGCTTCTACTCCCTCTGCCCACGTAATAGTGGTGTCTATATCTGCTAAGGCCACACTGCTCAATTTTACTTGGATATTAAAATCCAACCCATGCAAAAAGTATTGCAATTGGGCAGTCGGCGGAATGGGAATGTAAGTTTGCAACTTACGAAATACTTCCTTCAACTTCTTGGCATATGCTTTTACATCCTCGTGAGGGTCTTGGCGCGTTACATTCAAGACCCGCAACCAATATTGGCCACCTCTTTCAGGGGCATATTCCGCTTGAAAAGCTGCATAAAAATGATCAATGGTGGTTATGGTTCCAGACTCTATGCTGTGATACCATACCGTAGCCCTTCCTTTTAACGTCATATTGAAGAACATCATGAGATGTCCCTCATCTTGGATGCAATAATTGAACACCAATCTTTGAAATTCATAAATGTGAAATTCTACATCCTCTTCCGCTAACCCATTAAAAATGGGTAAGGGAACTCCTAAGGCTGGTAAATTCGGTTTCCCTACAGGAATCGCAATAGGTTGTGCCATGGTGACAATCGGATTAGCAATAGGAGCTCGAACGGGTGAATTCACCCCCCCACTTGAAGTCGGTAGACTTGGTGGAAGAGAAGAAGAACTTACGCTTCCTCCTACACCTAATGGAATAGGTGGAGCAGTTAAGTGACTAAGACCACTGCTTCTTATACGTACTGGACTACTCCTTTGAGGAGAATAACGGCTTATGATCTCTAACCGCCATCTAGCCCTCTCAGCACGTTCTGCTTTCTAGATTTCGGCTTGACGGTCCTTGTCAAAGGACATAAACCAACTTCCTTTTGGTCCCTAGAAACCCTAGATCTGAAAACCACCACTTATAAGTGGCTCTCGACAGATGCACCACTGATGGGACCTGAAATGGGCCGGCACTGGCTATAGTACTAGCCGGACCTCATGCTCATGACACATAAACACCCTCACGGCCTCGCAGACCAGGAGCATCAATCAAATGCTAAAGGACAAACTCCCCTAAAGCTTAATTCATGCGTTTATAGTTTATAGTCCAACATTTCCCTAAAACTCCTCAAAGGGAGAACCCTTATACATTGGCAATGCCACGATCACACACACATAGGAGGCACTCCACCGACTAATAGTCGGAGCCCCACTCCAGCTCTCCTACATCTCACGGATTGGCCCTTTGATGCGCTACTAAATATATAACACAAACGAGCACAAACTCCTCTCTTTTATATTTCTCGTAGTTCTAGGAGATATACCATGCTTCCTCACTTCACAGTCCCTTAGGAAACTGACCCTCTACCCTACGACAAGGGATAACCTCACACTCTCAATCGTGGGTCAAAGTCCTAAGAAAACAATTGCTATGCAGTCCAGGAGATTTTTCCTTCGATATCATGAACCATGCATAGTGCATAATGTGAATGGTTTAGTGCACAAACAATAGAAAATCAGCATTGTGTATCGTGCGAAACCAATCTTTTCATGATTTCCATGCTAACGTTTATGTATTGAAACAAGGAGAGACACCGAGCCTTATGCTCATGCTGCCTTTTCCTTTATTTTAAATCAACGTTCTATAGCCATGATGCAACACATAAATCAATTTTAAGATTTTACTTTGATGCTCAAACTCTCCTCTCACCCTACCATTTAATGTTTTGCAATCGTTGATAGGTGTAAGAGTCATTTTATGTATATTTCTTCGTAGAGAAAGCAATAAATATGGACAAAAACATAGAAATGAGGGTAAACCAAGGCTAACCTTGTGCTCTACCTTCATTATACATTGCACAAACACTTATGTAATTTTTTGAAATTTTCTTTTTATCGTTTCCTAATTTTCTCCCATTTAAAATCCATTTTTCACCATTTTTTGGTATTTTTCCTTTATTATTTTCAATAAAAAATAACTAGAAATTGAGATTGATTATGGGCTATGGCCCTTAGGTTTCTTGGTAGCAAAATTTCAGGTTCTATTGATGTTATATCTCATTTTTCCCCTTTATTTTGCAAAAAACCCCCATTTTGCCTCTTAAACGCGTGTTTTATGGATTTTATACCATTAATTTGAGTCATAACACTTATAATTTTCTGATTTTTTGAGCATAAACTGATCAAAATCGTAGCAAACAACAACATAATGCATAATCAGCCCATGGAAACGAATATTCATGAAGCAAATTGCATAAAACATCAATTCCCTTTGTAAAAATAAAATTACCGTTCTTTGCGGGTTGCAGGTTTTTATTTGCCATGCTTTGGGACTGATTTCCAGCAGCCATTAATGTCCATGACAGTCCGAAATCAGCAATCTACCCTCTTGCATCAAGGAGCAATCCCATCTCTGTTGGACAAGCATCCGTCGATCCTTCTTCTTCCCACATGAATCTGCCTCTAGAAGAGAGAGAGGGAGGAGAGAGAAAGACTAGAATCAGAGATTTCCATCCAGGCCACCATTGCGCAAGCGAAGGGCAACGATAAGACCAGCAGGCAGAGGGGAAGCAAGGGCCAATGTCAATTGGGGGGGTTGCATTGAGGCAGGAGATTGCCCCATCAAGATGTGGGCGCAATTTTCGGTGCCATTCTGGCGTGATCTTCTCCACGCTTTCTTCATCTTCTTGCATGAAAAGTTTCATGCTACATTAAAATGCTACATGCCTCCCCCAAAGGTCATGACCACTTGGCCAAAATTTGGTCCACCTTTTCAAATCTTGCCCATTTGTTGGCTCCTTCCCCGTCCAGACTCCGAATTGAGCTCTGAAAAATCCTGGGCATCCGGCTTGGCATCCCGCATTGGCAGGTAACTCTTGACAACCCGCACGGTAGTCTAAAAAATTATCAAAAATCTCCAAGTGTTGCTCGGGCACCTTTAAAGCACTTTGATGCTTAAAATCGTCCTAGGTCGAGCCGCCGCCTTCGACGTTGAATATTTTTCCCTTGATATTCGTAATTTTTAGCTATTTTTAAACACTTCTCGGCATCAAAACTCCGCTCTCAGTTGATATGTGCATATGTTATGGCAACCACGATATAGGAGTCATGGGATACACTAACTTTGAGTATGGAGGACATGCAGATAGTAGGCAGTCCACCTTTGGCTATGTGTTCAACTTTTGCTGGAGGTGCTATTTCATGGATGTACAGGGTGTAAAAGTACACGTCTCTTTATACTATAGAGGCTGAGTACGTTGTAGTCACTCAGACTTGCAAGGAGGCCATTTAGTTGGATTGTTTGGTTGCTGACTTGGTATTGTAGATGCTATCCCCACACTGCATTCGGATTTTATGAGTGCTATCTAGTTAGCCAAGAATCTGGTCTTCCATGGAAAGACAAAACACATTGAGGTGAGGTATCACTTCATTTGTGGGGTCATTGAGGACAAATCTATTGACCTTCTAAAGATCTCAACTGACTAGAATCCCGTGGACTTGCTCATGGAAAGCCTCTCTACAGGAGTGCTTTACCTTCCTTAGAAAGTTAGTGGGCCTTGGATGAGAGGACATCTTTTCTCATCCTCTTGTATCTATGTATATGTTGTACTTCCTTTTTTCCTTTTTCTTATCACTCCTCACTAAGGAATATTTGCCTTTAAGTGGATGGTTTTTGGGGATAAAGGTACCTCCACCTAGCTGCTCGTGTATTACTACACTAGCGATACCCACACCTACACACTACAAGTAGTAGGCACCCATCACTATCACTTTATTCTTTATTCTTTCAATGACATTTGAATAAAGGGAAGGCCAATCACACATTTTGATTGTTGAAGTTCCCACATTTGGAGTCTCTCTCTTTCTTGCTCTTGCTCCATTCACCATAGCTCTCATCTCGGTGCTCTCTTGCTCAATCCTTCTCACATTTCATTGAGGAGTTCTATGGCAAGGCCGTCCTTTTATAGGTTTTGAAGGATGGCTAAAGATCTTCTAGAATGTTCCATGATAACATCATTGATGATATAGGTGATGACATGGGATATCTTCTAGAAGGTTCTATGATGACATAATTAATGATGCAAGAAATGATAGGGCATATCTTCTAGAAGTTTCTATGATGACATGGCAAGGGTGGGTTTGTATGGTTGGCTAAGGGATGTCATATTAAAAAAGATGCATTCTCATGGGGTGTGGATTCATAAGGCATGAGTAGGAATTAGTCTGTGCACTTGGTCATGGCATGTCCATGACAAATCTTTTAGAATATGTAATATTTCCGCTTAAAAATATTACAAAAACCGACTCCCCACACACCATGTAAAAATCGTGGAAAGGTTATCTTCCGTATTGGAATTGCCAGCAGTTTAATTTGTAACCCGCACGCGAGAAATTGAGACCTCCGCATTGGCAAACCGAGCCCGGGGGTTCAAATCCTCATAACCGCGGGGAAACATCCTCTTTGGAGGGGGTTAGGTGGATAATGTTCAATTAATTGCAAATTTCTTTATGTTTGTTCCCCCAGCCGATGCACGGCTAGAGGAGAGGGAGTGTGGGGAGATGGGCTAGGTGGGAGAGGTGGGTTACAAGAGGGAGTCGTGGGCTGCATGCATAGCCCACGTGGTGGAGGTCCCCTCTCCCCCCTTGGGCCATATAAACCCCCCCTTAGCCTTGTGGGGGGGTAAGAAGGAGGAAGCAGAGAGCTGTCGTGCTACGTGGAGTGAGAAAGGAAGTTGCAGTCGACGCCGTGGGAGAAGGAAGCTGCTGCATCGTGGAAGGCCGCCACTGTGATTGTTGCCACACTACCGCGCATTGCTGCCACTCCTCCTCAAAAGTTTGCACCAGCTGATCAGTCTCACTCCTCCCCATTCCTCAGGTACGTCACATTAGAAGCTTCTTTTAAGAAGCTTCTAAGGGGGCTTCTATAAAGCCCTTTCACACAAGCCACCTATAAAGTCCATTCCCACTAGCCACCTATAGGTTTTGAGGAAACCCATTTTGGGTGGAAGATTTCCTGTGCACAGGGGAGGGAAAAGTCCCAGTGTCTTTATGCCCTATTTTCGCATGGCCACCCGGGTTTTAAAGGAAGCACATAAAACACCATTTCCATGAGCCTTCTCGTGAAGCTCCATTTCTGCAAGCTTCCTTGTAAAAGCCCCATTTCCACAAGCAAAGCTCCAAATCCCATACACCCAAATCCCATAAGCCCAAGTCTCACAAGCCCGGCCATTTAAAGATCCGAAGTTCCATGAAGGTATCTCCTGCGTACGAGGGAGAAGAGCAAGATCAGGCTGCATACGAAGGTGAGCAAATTCGTAGTCTGCGAAGGCAAATCGGAAGCCCAAAATCACGCCTACGATGGCCCCTAAGAAGTCGCAAGGTGCACTGGGAGGATTTTCTCCTAATATTCACATGGATATTTCCCCGAGCCCACAAGTCCAGGTTTTTACTAATTTTAATTACATGCAAAAGTATTGCATTAATCACGATAACTTCATGGATTAGGAAGCACCTATGAATGCTCAAAATCACCTAGTCAAGTTAAATGCAACTGGTAATAAATCGATTATTTGAACAATTATTAGAACTAGTTCATGACATGAAATTGGGTCAAGGGTATTTTCCATATAAAGAAATATTCTATCCATTTAACGTCCTTAATAGTATGTTGCCTTGTCATGTGTGTCAAAGTGACAGCCTAAAACACCTATTGCCTATCATTATAAGGTTGAAATTATTAAACTGCACCTTTGACTAGGCATGGAAAGATTAATTGCATGTCGCATTTTTAGACAAAACTTCTTTGTAATGATTCATTAGGGAAAGTCATTAACCCCGTAGGAAATAGAAGAGCGCATAAATGATTCTAGGAATTTGCGTGTGGCATGTGATCGTAAATTGGAATATATTAACTCTAGTTTTTTTGGCATGAATTTCACTACGTTGTAGTTAGGAAAGGAGTGCATGTTGCACATTCATCGTACAAAACTTTCATTCATTGAGAGTTGTGTCTAGGGAAAGGCTACATGGTTTATTGAAGCATGAAATTTTAAAAGCTTGAAAAAAGAATTGTGGGCATGATTCTTGAATGCAAGTCCTACTAGGATCAATGGAAGTTATGCCACAATTTACCATGCATTTTGATCTTAACAAGTTAAGTTAGGGTTATTGCGAATCTAGTGGTACGTAGAAGCAATGAATCGCGTGCTTACATGAATTGTGACATGTTGCAACTAGTTTTCTCCTTTAGTTCACGTTAACATCTCTAGGAATGGTTCGTCCTGTTCGCAAGACAAGTAGATCAAATTATCTAAATCACCTAACCCACAAGGGATTCGCATAGGATGGTTCAACTGATACGATAAATAACCAGAGTGCAAAATAGGGTTTAGCACGTTAAGGACTCGGCCTAGTTTGGCACTTGTTGCCAATTTGAAACCCTCATAACCAAAGGTCCTACCCACATTCACGGAATATAGGGAAAATTGAATGCTCATGCAAGAAACCATCTAGGGTTTCTACCCTAAGGATTACTCGTTCAAATGCTAAAACTCAGATTGAGTTGGAATCCCTAGGACCGAACGTTGTTCACCTAGTGGAATTAGGAGTGGGTTGGGTAAGAGGACACCCTAAACCCTACTTCTTGTCTAATCATAATTCCTTAACCATAAAACACTGTTCAATGGGTGAAATGATCCCATGGAATAGATACGACACTTGTGCAACAAGTTGCAACGTCGCATGGTCTTGTGGTTTGATCAGAAGAGAGTTTTGCCATTCCTTGGAATGAGGTTGACAAGTTCTTGCACAAGTTTAACTTGCAAGAGGATGAGTAGTCATCCTGTTATACCACCTTTCCTAGGAAAAATTGCCAAGTTAAGGGAAGTTAGGTATTTGCTTGGAAGCAAAGGATCAATCTATAATTTGGAGCGACATGGTCGCCAAGATTTACTGCTAATAAAACCTAAGGTATTGGTTAAGTTGGGTTAACATGGTATTGCCCTAACCCAAGGAAAAAAGGGTGAACAAACAAGCCCTTGGGGATCTTTCCAAGTCGCAATTGATCGCAGATCGAATTCTGGATGCATTTGGAGAGAAGGATTCACTCCTTAGCAGTTGGCCAAATAAACGACCACTGGAAATGATTGTGCTTGTAACAGTTTAGGAGCATTGTTTGCATTGTTTGCTCAAGGAACTAAAGAATGGAAATATATTTAATGCTTGATGTTGAAGTCCTGAAGGGAGAGGCAGCTTCAGTTACCCCCCACCATTTTCCTGACCCTAACCAAGGGGGTTGTTAGTCGCGCCGGGAATGTAGACCCAACCCGCCACAACGTGAGGTCTCTCCGTTGAGTGCTACTTGGAGCAGGAGGATGCTTGGGTGCAACGGGGGGCTCTAGCCATAAATCCCTTTCCTTTCGGGCCCTGCACAAGAGGCCAACGTGACTCGGGATTGGATCTCGAGGCCCGCATACTGGTCTACAGGGCGGAATCTTGGATTAGTAATCCATGTGGATTGCTGGATAGCCTTCGGGTAGATTATGGATAGCCTTCGGGCAGATTATGGAATAGCCTGTGGGCTGGACTTTATGGATGTATTCCAAAGATAAATAAGATAACCTGTTGAAAAGGAACTTGTTTGAGATAGTTTTTCTATGTCAAGTGCTAAGATTACGTGAAGGAACTAGTGTCTTACTCGAATACTACTCAAAATTCGTCTCACTTCTGAAGTATGCACCACAAATGGATATGACACAAGTGTCGAGGTTTTGTGCCGGTTTAAACCCACCTGTGAATACCCGCCTCGAATCTATGCGCCCAACAAACCTTCAAGATGCACTCATTCATGCTATGCCCATGATTCAAGAGGTGTAGGCTAGGCTAAGAAGCAACAAGACTTGGTCTTATAATGATCAGAATAGAGGAGCATATAGGCCCCAAGCGAAGAGAGTTCAAGGTCAAAACCGGGGACAAAGAAAGAAAGCAAGGATCAATAATGTCAATAACTTTGTCCCTACCCAAAGTAATGGCCACGATCTCCATTGTTTCCACTACAACGAGCCCAGTCATTTCAAAAGGTAATGTCCCAAGCTTGGCGGAGGACAACGTCAAGCTCCTTTCCAAGGAACCGCCTGTGGCCAGGGAGTCACTACCCGAGGCAGAGGAAGAACCGCCTATGTTTCCACAAGGAATTGTGCAAAGAAGAGGACCCGACTATGGAAGCAGACTTTGAAAGGGCAATAATCCATGCCGCCCTTCGCAAGAAAGGCCCAAATTACCAATTTTCAGTGATTCAAACACCATCGGACTATCAAGGTAAAGTTTTCAAAACCTTGATTGATTGTGGCAGTACTCATTCCTTTATCTCACCAGCTTGTGCAAGAAGTTTAGGAATAGCCACAGTAGAAGCACCTACCTTGCTTGTGGAATTAGCAAATGGTCGTGAGGTCACTTGTACCAGGCAAACTGCTAAGGTGGAATTCCTTCTGGGAGGAAAGTCGACTTCGGTCAGATTCAGGGTCATGAACCTAGATATCCATGAGTGTTTGCTTGGAATGGATTGGCTTAAACCTAATGATGCCCACATTCATTGTGGAAAGGGCCAAGTTTCCTTTTGAAACTCTGAAGGGGAATTGGTCACAACTCAAGGAGAGGCTGGAAAGCCGAAGATTCAATAGGCCAAAGCATCTTGGATTATAAAGGGAGTTAGAAAGGGACTACTTGTCTACTTGATTAAGCTTAATAAGCTAGATCAGAAGTAGGATTCTAGTGAAGGACCCTCACGGCTAAAGGAGTACGCAGAGGTATTTCCTAAAGAGCTGATAGAACTTCTGCCTCAAAGAGAAGTGAATCATGAGATCAAGCTAGTGCCAGGAGCTGCGCTAATTGCAAAGAGGCCTTATAGAATGTCCATCCCAGAAGTAATTGAGCTGAAGGAGCAACTCAATAAACTATTAGATCAGGCTACATCGGTCCTAGCAGATCACCACATGGGGAGCTCCAGTGCTGTTCCAGAAGAAGAAAGATGGAATGCTTCGATTGTTTATTGATTACAGAGGGTTGAATCAATCAACGATTAAGAACAAGTATCCTATTCCTAGAATAGATGAGCTTCTTGACTGTCTTCAAGGTGCGAAGATATTCTCCAAGATTGATCTCAGGTTTGGATACTATCAGATAAGGATCAAGGAAAAAGATATCCCAAAGACGGCATTCAACACAAGATATGGACACTTTGAGTTCCTAGTCATGTCATTCGAGCTTACGAATGCCCCTGCCACCTTCAACAGGTTAATGCAGGATATCTTTAGGCCATATCTTGATGACTTTGTCCTCGTCTTCTTCGACGATACCTTAGTCTATTCCAAACAGGAAGAAGACCATGAACCCCAACTTTGGATTGTTCTTGAGACAATGAGGGCACACAAGATTTATGCTAAGATGAAGAAGTGTGCATTCTTTAAACGTCAGATTGAATATCTCGGATTCATCATATCAGTGGAAGGAATCTTCGTGGATCCGACCAAAGTGAGAGATGTTCTAGAATGGCCAATACCAACAACTTTCAAAGAAATATGCAGTTTTCTTGGATTGATAGGATGGTATAGGGTCTTTATCAAAGACTATGCTTTGATTGCAGCACCTCTAATGGATCTACTGAAGAAGCAAACATCCATTGCATGGTCAACTGCCGAACAATCTAGCTTTGATAGATTAAAGAAAAGTTTGGTATCAGCACCTATCCTGAAACTTTCGAACCTCAGTAAGGAGTTCGAAGTAGTAACTGATACTAGCACGCTTGCCTTAGGATGTGTGCTTATGCAAGAAAGTCATCTTGTAGCATACTCTTCAAGAAAATTGAAGAGCCATGAGAAGAATTATGCTACCCATGATCTAGAACTGTTAGCTGTCATCCATGCTCTAAAGCTTTGGAGACATTACCTGCTGGGTAACAAGTTTACTCTAGTGACGGATCATAAAAGTCTCAAGTGGATCTTTACCCAGAATGAGCTCAACATGAGGCAACGTCGATGGATTGAAGTGATGGAGGAGTATGATTTTGAAATCAAATACCAACTTGGAAAGGAGAATGTAGTTGCCAATGCACTTAGTCGTCGCAAGGCATTTCTTAATTCTCTAATCTTGCAAAATCCATCAACAGCTAAATCTCTAGCCACAAAGGTATCCATGCCTAACAACCCAATACTTGAGCTAGCTAGAGAAGAAGCATGCCATGATCCAACCTATCAAAAGATGCTAAGGGAGATCCCTATCAAGGATCAGGACCAAAAGCTACAGGCTAAGTATCATGAATTCTCTATTAGTAGTGGACTTGTCTACTATAGAACGAGATTATGTATACCGCCAAGCCAGTCGCTCAAGCAGAAGATACTTTGGAAAGCTCATGATTCCCCTTTTTCACGACATCCTGGCCTTGATGAGCTTCTTAGGAAGAACCCGAGTGTTGGCTAGGACTGGGTTTACGGATGGCTGGTGGGCTTTGAAGCCTATTTGCGGAAAGGCTCTTACGATGGGTCCCAGGGGAAGGGAGCTTTATAAGCTTCTTCTTCTTCTCTTCAAAATTCCAAGGCTAGGAATGAGCTTGTGTGTGTTACAATGGAAAAGGGGTTTAAAAAGAACCCGTGGGGGTAAAATGGGCTTTATGGGGAATCCATGGGAAGGGGGTTAGAAAACGGGGGAGGGTATAAAGGCTTGTGAAAGTTGTAATGGAAAAGGGTTTAAAAGGAACCGGGTGGTAAAGTGAACTTAAGGAGGTTTAGTGGAAAGAAAGGGGGTTTAAAAACCGGCTAGTGTGAGTCTACGAGAAGGGGGTTTATAAAACCCGAGCTAAGGTGGGCTTTATAGGGGATGCAAGGGGGGAAAAGCCTAATTCCCAGGGGGTGTAAAAGACCGCTTGAGAAGGGCAATAGAAAAGGGGGCTTAGAGAGCCCCCCCACCCTGCGTAGGAAATCTTTTACAAAAATGGGTCCCCTTAAAAACCTGATGTGGCTAGTGGGAAGGGCTTGTGTGAATGGGCTTATAGAAGGCCCTTAGAAGCTTCTTAAAGTAAGCTTCCAAGAAGCTTCTAACCAAGTCAGAAATCGACGTGGAAGAAGAAAAGAAAATGGGGAGATTAAGGTAGGGGGGAAAAAGGAAAGAAAATCTTATGATGGCCTCAACACGAAATGGTGGCGGCCTGACACGACGGAGGTGGGATGATAGCCGGCGGCCTACGGCGAACACAACGCGGCCTCCTCCTCTTGTGGCGACATCAGCAACTTCCCTCCTGAGCTTCACGCAGCCTCTCCCTCTGCTTCCTCCTCTCTCATGGCGTCGACAGCATCAACAATAACTTTCCTCTCCCTCTCCACGACCCCAGTTGGTAGCTCTCTACTCTTCCTCTTTTTTCCTCCATGCAGCCTCTAGCCTTCTCCCCTCTATCAGTCTCCCGACTCCCCTTTTAGCCCCCCAACTCCCCAGTTAGAGGGGGTTTATATAAGAAAAGGGGGGAGAGGACACCCTCCCACGTGGTGGCCTGCATGGCTCATCTCCCCTCCACCTCTCAAGTTCCCTACTTCAGTCCATCCCCTTCCCTCAGCCACGCTTTGGCTGGGGAAAGGAAATAAAAAAATTTGCACTAATTATGACATTAATCTCTTGACCTCCTCCCAAGAGGGAGTTTACCTATGGTTATGCGGGTTATTTAAACCTCGGTCACGTTTTGCCAGTGGAGAGGTCATGATTCCTCGGTCCCGATTTACCAATGCGGAGTACTCCTTTTCTCGCGTACTATCATAAATCAAATATCGGAAATGGAGATAATCCTTTCACAAATTTACGACGTGCGGGAGGTTGGTCTAGTAATATTTCAAACGGAAATATTACATATTCCACTACAGAAACGGAAGGATTAACCATGGTGTTTGCTATAAAGAAATTTAGACATTATTTGTTGGCCGCACCCTTCGTCTTTTTTGTTGACCATAAAGCCTTGCTTTATCTTGTGAACAAGCCATGTGCTACAGGTCGCATAGCGAGATGGTTACTTCTCTTGTTGGATTTTGATTTTTCTATGGTTGTACGTAAGGGAAAGCAGCACTACATGGCTGATCACATGTCCCGCATACCCACAAGAGAAGCTGCTGGACAAGGCATACCTGACGACTTACCGGATGCTCATCTCTTTGGCATGTCTAGCGAAGGAGACTTGTTTAGGGCTGATTTGATGCCATATTGGGCAACAAACTCTATAGGTTAGCACAAGACAGTTTGTTGCGTAGATGTGTGTGCAAGCACGAGATGCACGATGTATTGAGAGAAGCGCATGGCGGGATAGCTGGAGGACACTTTAGTTGGGATATGACCGCTCGTAACGTGTTACAATCCTAACTATGGTGGTCCACCCTATTCTGTGATGCTGCTAAGTTTTTCAAATACTGCGATGAGTGCCAGAGAACTAAGGTGCCCATGCGCAAGGATAAGATGGAGTTGACCCCGGTAATAACTCGAGAGCCCTTTGAAAAAAGGGGCATTGACTTCATTGGACCTATCAGTGTAATATTCCTGCAGAAAATTATTACGTACACGTGTGAAGTCTTGGGCAAAAGACAATGGCGGCATTGTGGTTGCGAATGATTCGGTCATTAAATAGTACACTCTCCATGGCCAATCAAGGCTAGGGACTAGGAAACCGCATATGTTCATGAGAACCTCCTCTTGGGAGGAGGTCAAGAGGAAATTGAGAAGATTTATGGAAAAAAATTTTCTTTTTAATCATTCTTTTCTCCCCAGCTGCCAATGGCTGTAGTGGAGGAGGGGGAGTAAGACACGGGCACGAAAGCCTTACCGGAGGTCATGAAGGGGTGAAGGGCCATGCAATTGGCCGCGTGGGAGAGAGGAGGTACCTCTCCCTACCATATAAATACCGTCTATGGGGTGAGAAGGGAGGGGGTGATAATTGGGCGCCGCCAGAAAGAGTGGTGGAGAGGTTGAAGGGAGGGCCGTCACGCTGCAGATTGGGGAGTAAGGGGAGTGAAGGAGGAAGCCGGGACGCTGCCGATGGTGCACAGATCGGACGTCGTATGCGCGTGTAGTGAGCGTCAAAAGGTCCCCAAGAACAAAAAAACTCTACTTTTTGCACAAAAATCAATGAAGAAAGCTTGCGCGACATGAACAAGAGACCAATTAGGTGCAATCTCCCTCCATGCCTTGTGTGAGCACTCCACAAAGCATGTATTTTATATGTTATTCATCTTCAAGCTCAAGAAATAGCCCAATTTACAATTAGCACACTTTAGCTTTTGTGTTTGCTTTTGTGCCACTAAAGAACTAAAGCTATTGGGCACCCAAGAAGTCAGGCGATATCCAAATACAATGTCCAAATACAAATATTTAAATCGTGTGTCCATGCGCATACAAAAATAATAAATAAATATCAAGCGCTTCAATAAATAAGCGCGTCAAAATATGGACGCCATACCTAAGATACACGCCCATGATAATTTGAATGCATGCTATCCTCCAATGCTTCCCGATGCCACCATTGCTTGCTCTACACATCAACTGAAGCATTCACAATTGTTAGAAAAATAATACAATTAAACAGACAAAAGTGAATACCTAGCAATCTTCAACTACAAAAATAAATTGGTTAGAAATCAATCCTAACCTTAATTTATTACGAGTGCGCACTCTAAACTCATAAACTTTTATTAATTTAAATATGTATTTTGTGGAATCACCCGCTATGGAATCACCCACTTACACATTAAATTAACAAAACGCCCAAAAAGGACAGGCATCCCCATCGACTTTTCGCACAAAGAATCTACCTTGTGTATAAGCCCCGATAATATAATTTTACGAAATCCATTGCAAAACCTCATGGAATCCACCGTGGAATATGCCTCCTGGCATCATACCCCCGGGGTGGGATAGCAATTGAACTCAATTGCTATTAGCTCAATGTAGAACTAATAGTGTAGGGAAAGCACTTAGGTCTCTAGCCTGCATCCATTGAGCTTCTTCAACAGGATGGTTTTTAAACTTGACTAAATATCTAGAATATCTATGACCAGTTCTAGTGGTCATAAAGCCAGTATCTATAATAGTTTCAAGCTCAAGGATTTTAGTTTCTGTTCAAAGAGTAGAGAGAGAGAAAGGGAAAGACTCCATATCCATGAGCCTTCAGGCTCTCAAGCTCATTCCTTCGTTTCCACACACTTAACTGAAAAGCACACACACAACAAGATAAAGTGACCTAGTGTAAATGTAGACTAGACTGACTAACTCTAGTCAGGTCACTCACTGACTACTAACCCGACTTATTTAATGTAGTCACATGTAGACAGTTGTACACACTAGCTGTCATAGATGTCGGTCATAGATGAA
>NW_028230037.1:0-31367 GCF_053477565.2 Lygodium microphyllum | reverse complement strand
AAGTGGGCCAGAGATACTCGAGAATAGAAGTTGCCTAGTTAATTTAATTATTGGCCAGTCATTATTTTTCTGGACACCAAAATAGTTATTAGATTAATTTTTAGTATTTAAAGAATGAAAATTAATATTTAATTATGGATAATACTGAAAAAACCATTTGAAAAGGTTGCCACTTGTCAAAAATGCCCATGTAAGACTGGAAAACGTCTTTAAAGACTGGAGAGAGGCATTTTAGTGATTCACCTTGCAAGAGAGAGAGAGGAGATGTTGCTAGTCTAATTTGCAACTATTGGAGGACTATCTGAGGTAGCCAGGGGTAGGAGAAGACCAATCAACAGCAAGTGACAGCATCTATAGGCTGTTGAGACAGGTCAGTAGCACTAAATGAGTGATTTTCTTCAACTATTTGCATCTACAAGCTGTTGAGACAAGGCAGCAAGTAGTAAATGACTGATTTTCTTCAATTCTTCGTGAAGAAAGTCGGAATTTTCTCTCTCCTCGGCATTCTCTCATCTCCCAGTCTTTATATAACCTTGCTCTGAAGATTATAGCATTGAGATTACCAGAGGCTGAGAAATTACAGATTTCTCTACTATAAACCCTAATCTGCACAACAGAAATTAAGGTTTAGCAACAATCTTGGGAAGCTTGCCAGAAATTGAAAGCTCCAAAACTTGGATTCGATAGGGCTGAAGCTGTTTTCAATCAAATTCAAGTGCAGAAACCAGCAAATCAATGAATTGGGGGCATTTTCCATCTCCATCAGAGCAAGTGAAGGCCAATTGACTGCCCGAATCAAGGGGCAAATCAGATTGAAGACTTGCTGGTCATTTTGGACAGCAAGGAGAGTTGGAATACCAAAAGGGATTGGGATAATCCCATTGTATATCAACTTCTTCTTCAATTAAGCTAAAGAAATACCAAAAGGAGCGCCAGTTTTGGGGCCAACAGGGTGTCCATTGTCCAAGATTAAAGTAGTAAATCGACATTTTCAGTTTATGTAAATTTTATGCTTGCTGTAATTAGTGCTAAATCAGGTTATTTACCACCCTATCAAAGGAGGAAGGCTGGTTTCAAAGGTCTACTCATCCTCCCCCTAGTACCCTATGTAGGTCTTGTCTCACAAGGCTTCACCCTATCTGAGCAAGTGTCTTGTAAAGCCTTATACATTCCATGAGAGGATCCTCATGGGGAGTTTATGAGTCTTTAGGACCAGTGTGGTTCACTGTTGCAGCCTGTCTGCCTCTATCATCTCCTCTTGGAACAAACTCTATGGAAACTCCTCTTTGCTAACTTTGTTGTGTCATGTAAGGGGAGGATTCTCAAACTCTAGTTAGTTATATATGATTCCTCCTGGAATGCATCCTCTCCCTCCCAAAGAACAATCATTTTCCCTACCAATTGGGTGGCAAGGACCCCAAAAGTTAGCACCTCGACTAAGTCCTATTGGATATATGCAATGGCTAGACTTGGGGCTCTCAGCCAAAGAGGCTCATATGAAGGCTAGAGCCACATGTGTACCTATAATGCACTAGGGGTCTAACGTCCCTGCCAAGTCTAGAAGCAAAGATAAAGACTTGGCAAATGTGTGTGCTAGTAATGCATTGGTGGTCTAGCTCCCCTACAGAGGCTGGAACCACGTGTACCAATAACACATTGGGGGTCACGCTCCTCTAAATATGAGGGTTATAACACCACAGGCTCCAATGATACTCATAGTAGGGTGACTAGAAGCAGTTGGCTAAGGGCCTTTTTCTACAACCTGCTCTGCTGCCTCTCATGTGGCAAGTTTGAGATCTCACACTACTCTCCTTTGGCCCTCTATCTGCCTCTACCTCTACTTAGGGCCTCCCTATCCATCCTATTCATGCTCTCTCTGCCTTTGGTGCTACCTCCTACTCTGTCTAGCGTTATGCCGCCTTTGGCACTCCCAATCCTCCTATAGGGCTGAGATCTGCCACCTCCCTCATCCTAGAAAGAAATTTGTCATTGTGGTGTCCTAGGACAGTCTACAGCAAGATGCCCAATCATCCTCCACACAAAGCACTGCTCAGGAAGTACGGAGTAGGAGATTGGTTGTAGCAAGAAACCTCCATGAATAGGTGGAATGCTAATTGTCCAAGGAAGGATGTGAATAGAACCAAAAGCAACAATGACCCTAATTCATGGGTATGGAGGAGGGCCCTGTAAGACCATGTTAGCAAAAGTCTATCTCTATGGATAAGATGGCCAAATGCGCTGCCAATCTTGGACAAGGAGGGATTGGAGCACTCATCAAGAGCAAGGAACAAAATGGTGATGGCAGTGCCATCTCCTAGAGAGGTCCCTGGCCAAGGTGGTGCTGCCTAGGTAGGAAGTTGGTAGGAGGAGACAAGCACGGTGGCAAACCACAACAGGTGTTGGCATGTGCAGGGGTTCAAGTTAGGTCATTAGGAGTCTAGTCAGGTGCTGGCTTGAGGGTAGAATAAATCCTCAACTACTGCTCTATGCATAACTATCTCATGAGACTTTAGCACTGTCTGACCAGTCATCTATGAAAGCCTCACATATTTCATGAGAGGATCATCACTGGGAGCATCTAAGTCTCTAAGCCCAGTATGGCTCCATGCTCACCTTTTCTGTCTCCCAGTTGAACTCTAAGGCATGACTTTCCAAGGATACCACTCGTGTAACCCTAGCTAGGGTACTTGTAGCTGCCTGGATGGAGTCCTTCAAAGTGTGAAATAGTGGATGATCTTCAACCAGCGAATAGGCCTGCATGTGGGGCTGCATTGGAGATCCCCTGGTGAAGGCAAAATACCTGCTTTTGTCTCAAAAGACTCACTTGTTTCATTGGTTTGCTCAAGCTGGTAACACAAAGTACACGAGTGTCTAGGATTGCTCAGGATGCCAAGGGGGGGAACAGAAAATCAAGGAGGAAGAGGAGAAGCCTTGGAAGATGAGCTGGAGAAGGGCTGCAAAGGTGAGGGGAAGGCTGCAATTGCAAGAGGCGGCAGGAAAAAGAGGAAAAAGAGGTGAAAGATGCTGTGAAACACCAGATGCAGGAAATACAGGTGGTGCAAGACCAGGAGATGAAAGCAAGGCTGAGGAGGGGAAGCCCAGGGTGAAGACAGGCTGAGAGAGACTGCTCTGGCTAAGAAAGAGGTGGCAAGGGGCTGGGAAAGGTGACAGAAGCTGCAGGAAGGAGGCAAAAGGGTGGGGAACACCATGAAGAGGCTGGGGGCAGTGTCAGTGGCTGGGTGTGGGTGCACAGTGGCTGCAAGCCAGGCAGGACAACACACTGGTGGAGACAGGGTGAAGAAGGGCCCAGCTGATGGAGGAAGCCATGGAATCAGGCTGGTGGCCCAGCAGTTTGGAGTGCAGCTCACAGCAAGTTGACACTTCATTATCAAGAATCCAACTAGCATTAATGATGGATAACAACGCCCATGAATAATGTAAGACAACATCAACCTCTTCCTGGGCTCTAGCTTGGAAACCCAAACATTGACACTTGAACTTTGATATAAAATCAAAGCTACAACAATGCTCTGTGAAAGAACCTCCAAGGAGCAAGCAAATGCACACATTTCACTTACTCTTGACAGATTAGAAATTCATACATATTAAGAATCTTAAAGATGAACGATTTCAAGAATTATTCTTTTGCTGCCAACAAGCATGGAAAGCATGATGCTGACAATTACAGTCAATTAAAGCTCCATCCGAGCTAACAATTTATAGAAATCTCTTGAATTCCAGCCACCTAACTAGTTAACCAGCCAATAATTTCCAACTCTTTCAAAGATTTTGTTGTTTTGCCCTTATCCCTATAATCTTATGGATAGATATTCAGTCTATTAATGGCATGCCTCCATTCTCATCCCTTTAGAAAATTTTGGTATCATCCTTGCTCCTTGGAGGCAATACACTCAGTTCTTTGCTTGGATAAGGTTCTGGATACTTTGGACCATTTGGAAATCTCACAATCAAGTGGTCTTTGACAGTACTACTCTTGCATCTTTTATTTTCTTCAAAATATATGTGCAGCAATCCATTATGAATGTTATAGACTGTGGACATTGATCACGATCAACAGTCTCTCTTTTTCCGATGTTTCTAACTTTGGCTGCATTCTATACCGAACACAATCATATTGTACATTGATATAATCAAATATACTGGTTGCGCCATTTCACGAGTGGTATTGAACTTTTTTAGTTTGCACTTACTTAAAATGTTCAGCCACTTTGTACACTGACAGTTGATAGTTTTCGACAAAAATAAATGTGCATGTGTGTATGTTATTGGCAGCATCACGGTCTATGACACATTTTTGTGCTGCTGACCTGACTCATAGAATCAACCCTTGTAAACTAGCTTAACAGTAGGTCAGTTTCACCCATTCAAAAGAAACAGCCTGGGGGCATGTTTATATGTCTTTCACTTTAAAAAAGCAAATCGTTGTGGATATGACTTAAGATAGTAATATGCTTTAAGAACCAAAAAACTGTCAAAAAGGATTTCAAGCCTTACGTTGCATGTAAAACATCACAAGCATGTCGAAAATTGTGGTAAGGGACATTCGCACGATATTGACCCATTATCTTCCGTGCACATGCAAAGAATAAAATTCACAATTCATTACTGTTTTTGATATGCTCAAAACAAGTTCTCACTTGTGTTTTCAAGTGACAGTTATAAGCATACTAACTAGCTATTTGTGACAATACGTTTTATAACTCTCTCAAAAACAAACCAAGAAAAGGATTCCTCCCTCTGCCCCAAAAAAAAAAGGCCTGGTTCCCTTTCCCTCTCTTGCTCATATAGTGACATTTGAAAAGAATGAAACGTTTTGTAACTCTCTCAAAAACAATCAAAGAAAAGAATCTGTGCCTCCCTGCCCCTTTCCCTTTTCCTCTCTTGCTCAGATAGTAGTATTTGAATAGAACCAAATGTAACAGTGACATTTTAGTGTGTCTTTAAACCACTCATAGAGACCGAAAATGAAAGTCATTAAGACATTTTTCAGAACTTCAGAGAATACAGTTCATGAAGGAAGCAAAGTTGGATGTGAATGGGCTATCTGCATCCATGGGCAGACACAACAATCCCCACACAGAACCAATATGTCCATCCATACCAAGAGCTGAATTGAATATAAAAGCATTTCATGTCCTGAGGATATGCCAAAGGCCAATCCAACACAAAAACTTAAAGGGATGGGGATGTTTTGGAGATGCAAGACCCAAGAATAGATAGATGGGCATTGATGAGTGATGAAAATCCAAAGGCAAGAAATAAAAGCCCACACATGCCTAGTCACTGGACAAGAAATAAAAAACTGACAAGGAATCACATCAAATGTGGTGAAAAAAACACATTTACCATGGAGATCTCATGACATCACAACATATCACTAGGGGGAAGACCACCTTTTAGAGCATTGCCCTGGTAGGAAATCTTTGATTTCACAATTGAAGCAATCTGTCCCACCACTTGGCTTTTCTATCCCAGCATGACTAGAATCTTTTGCCTTTTCAATTAAACCCATCTCTTATCCTCCATCATTGTGTGATGTATTTCAGTGTTAGAGCATTTTATGAAGTCCTTTAAATGGAACAAAAGCCCAATCCAACTATGGAAATGAATCCTCTAATCCTAGCAATGGAGGATGTTGCTCAATCCTTTCCAGCATAGAGTTTCATGTGAGTTTGTGCCTTTTGAATATTCACTTTGCATTGCTGAAGTAGGGACTCTGAGGGTTGATCTTATCATTGAATAAGACTGTAGGGAGGGGGAACCTTATACCCATATAGGGCCTCAAAAGGAAAAACTCCAATGCTAGAGTGGGTGGAGTTATTATAGGCAAACTTGGCCAAGTCGAGTCATGTATGCCAACTGTGTTGTACATCATGGCAAAAGTGTTGCAAATATGTCTCAAGCCATTTGTTTACTCTTTCAATTTGGCCATCAGTCTCAAGGTGGTATGCAGAGGATGGGGCGAGCTTAATACGCATAGATATGAAAACCATCTGCCAAAAGTTGCTCATAAACTTAGTGTCCCAATCATGTACTATTTCTTGTGGTAAGCCATGCAACTTGAAGACATATTCCATAAACTGAGTGGCCACCTGAGAGGCAGTGTATTGGGTCTTAGTGAGGATAAAGTGGGCAACTTTGGTGAGGCGATCAACTACCACATATATACTATTCCAACCTTTCTTGGTCACGAGGAGGCCAGTGATGAAGTCCATTGTGATATGAGTCAATTTCCCTTCAGGAATAGGGAAGGGCTGCAAGAGGCCAATGGGCCTGAGTGTACTGTCCTTGTTCTGTTGGCATGGGACACATTTGGTCACAAAGTCCTTGACATCCCTCCATAGTCCTTTCCAATAAAAGCTCTTGGCAATCTTGTCTTATGTTTTGAAAACACCCAAATGACCAGCCGTGGGACAAGAATGCATCTCTTCCATGAACTTGTGTGTGAAGGGGAAAGTGTGTGGGATGACAATCTTGCCATGGGACCAAAAGTTCATGCTTGAGTTGATATTAAGAGTTTTCAGCCATGAACCCATGCTGTAATTTTTGGAAGATGTGGTTGAAGTTATCTTCTGGCAAATAAGCTTCTTGAAGCTCTTCAATCCAATCACTGTGCAACTCTGAGATAGAGGATACTCTGCATGCCCACATCTGAGAGAGTGAATCAGCCATTATATTATCTTTGCCCCCCGAGTGTGAGAAATGTCAAAGTCATAGTTTTGTAATGTTGCCACCCATCGCCTTTGCTTAGGAGTCAAAGTGAACTCAATCAAGAAGTACTGGAGGACTCGGTGGTCACTTTTTACTTGGAAGTGGCTGCCATACAAATAGTGGTGCCATTTGATAGCATGAAAGATGGCTAACATCTCCTAGTCATACACATTGATCTGCATCCCCTTATCATCAAGCTCTCAAATGCAATCACACCACGCTCTTGCAGCAATATTGCACCAATACCCTTGCCGCTGGCATCACAATGAATGGTAAACATCTTAGAGAAGTCAAGGCAGACAAGGATGGGGGTAAAAGTAAGCATTTCCTTCAACTACTTGAAACTATGATCTCAGCAGTGGCATCCCAAAAGAATGATTCCTTTTTTAATCGATCAGTCAAAGGTACTTCAATGGTGGCATAGTGCTTAATGAAGCGTCTGTAGAATGAAGAGAGACCAAGGAAGCCACACAATGAAGTGGTGGTGGATGGAGTGGGCTAGGCCCTAACACATTGCACCTTCTTCGAGTCAGCTTGTATACCATTTTTGCTCACAATGTGTCCCAAGTACTCCACAGATGTCTACATGAAAATACATTTGCTCTCCTTCGCAAAGAGTCGATGCTCTCGCAATATGTCGAACACCCTTTTGACATGTGCCAAGTGCTCCTCTTGTGACTTGTAAATGAGAATGTTGTTAAAGAAAACGAGCACAAACTTGATGGTAGTCGAGTGGGATGTCAGATCAAGTATCTGGGATGGGACAACCGCCTAGGTCAAAAGAATACCCATCCTCCGAGTCATAGAACTGCTCGTGATCCACATCCTCAACATACTCCACATGGTCAGGGGGTGGGTCATCCTCATCAATCTTCCATGACATACATGCTACGAACCTTGACCTTAGTTGTCTTGTAAGGGCACTTGGAGTCATAGTTGGCAGTGTACTTATCCCCACATTTAAAGCATAGGTCTTTTTCCTTCTATTCCTTAACAACATCCGATAAAATGAAACATTGGCCACTGGAGCCATGGAAAGGTGATGCAGTGGACTATTTATTTTCAGCATACTTACTCTCAGCATTAGAGCCAAATATTGTCCCAAAAGTGCACGATTTTCTTTCAACATGGAAGGTGGTGTAAGTGGGTATTTTGGGGCTGTTATTAGACATAGAAGTGCCTCGGAAACCACCTCCATATAGGGCTGATCTTGCAGGGGTACAGGGCTGTCCAGAACCTTGCAGAAAATGTTCATTCTTACGGTACTTCCTTACATATCTCTCAGCCAATTCAATTGCTTCAAATAGTGTGGTAGGCTTTTGGGCCATGACATCTACTAATAGGCTCAGTTCCAACCCATAGATATACTTATGCAATTTAGCATCATCGCTAATGCTCTCCACATACATGGTTGTTGATTTAGAGATCTCATTATCCACATGAAACAAAGTGTTCTAGCAATTGTACCAGAGCGAGGGAAACACCAATGACTCTGTGTACTCACGTACAATGAGATTATGTTGGTCAAGAGTGTACCATTGTCTTGCCAACCGCTCTTTTTTCACAGGGGACATAAATACTCGAACAATATGCATTTTAAAATCTTCCCAATCAATGAACTGATGATTCTCTCGATTGATATAGCGCTACCATGTGTGGGCAAATCCTTCCAAGTGGAGAGAAGCAAATATAATTTTCTGATCATCAGTGTGGGGGTAGATATTGAAGTAGGACTCCAACTTGGACGTCCATTCCTCCAAGTCTGATGGTGAGGGAGATTGCCCGTTGTACTTAGTAAGAATAATATTGTCATGTAGATCATGAGGGCCTTGTTGCCCATGAAACCCTTGCTATCCATACATCCCATGATGTCCATACATACCTTGCTGTCCATACATACCATGTGGTTCATTTATCCCATGCTGCCCATTATAGCCATGCTGCCCATGATTGCCATGCTGGCCATTAGTACCCTACTGTCCATGATAGGGCTGATTCATATAGGTTGCATGGGAGCTCCTAGGGAGAGTGGGAAGCTTCTACCAAGGGCGGGAGAGGGCCTCTGTGGGGTGTTGGCTACATAGTTGATGGGGGAGCTCAACAGGGGCTCGTCATGCGCATGAGAGGGTTCACCAACCTCATAGGTAGAAGAGGGAATTCCCTTAGCTCCAAGGATGCCCTATGGACCATGCAATGGCTCTTGCGGTGCTTCTCTTGGAATGAAGTTGTAGCTAGCTAAGTAACAAGATTGGTGAGCTACTCCAAGGTTTGTTGAGTTCTCGAGTTTGAGAGAGCCATTTTCTCAATTGCTTCATCAAACTTGAACATCATTTGGCGGTGGTTGGTGACCATGCCATTATGCCGGTTCATGTGACGAAGCTCATGCTAACATGAGGTGTGGTTGAGCAGGCTATAGGGATCCATATCGGGCATTTCCTCCTACTTATCACCATAGTAATCTTGTGCCGAGCTTGGTCCATCATTCATGGAGGTCCTAGAGGCTGGAGTCCCTAATCTCCCTCTAGAGTTCTTCATAGACCTTACTTTTGCCTTTCTAGCCAGCTATCTGGATGCAGTCCACAGGACCTGCAATCAGTAAACGGGGTATAAATTGGTGAGATTTTTTATTCAGATCGGAAAGGAAAAAGCCCTCTTTGAGATGAGCTATTAACCTTTGTGACAGAAAATAATCAGAATATTCTGCAATGGGATTTCTGTGTCTATCTTGAAGTGGTCTGCACCCTGTCCACAGTGACCCTAGTGTATAAAAATGGGCATAACTTTCAGACAGTAGCTCCGATTGGGGAGATTTTTTATTCAAACCGGAGGAGACAAAGCCCTCTTCGAGACGAGCTATAGGGCTTGCTCCCAGGTGCAATACAGAATTTTATGTAATTGGGTCTTTATGACTGTCCTGCTTGACTGTGACCAAAAACATTGTCTATCCCTTAATGCATAAGTACTATATGAATGATTCGTATATTGAGAGGCCCGACCAACAACATAAATAACATCCTAAGCATACTGATCACTATCCCAAGCATAATTGCATGTCCATCTGCTCTGTCATCATTGCATTAGTGAAGTTTACTGCCATACATCTCTTCTGACTGCATGCACTTCAAGTGTCATACATGGGTACCATCAGCACGGAAAGGGTATCCAAGGGGAATCATTGCATCAGGAGAGGTGGTGGCCATGGGAGAGTACCTGCACCTACATACAAATATCAAGCTTTAGATCACCAAGAGGTGAGCAAAGTTTCCCCCCAAGTCGAGTTGTGCATCCCTTCAGGGTCTTAAGTAGTAAGGGAAGGTCACCTCTCTTTTGTCTTACCACCTCGCCTAGCATCGGCCTTTTTCCTCAATCGGAGTATACCTGGCAGACATTTTTATGAAGCAATCAGCATCAGATGCATTGGAAAGGAAACATTGCGTCATTTCATGAGATACAAGGATGAACAAAAGCTTGGATAGGGATTATCTTGGCAGTCCAATGACTCACTGGCTGCTACTTACCCATTTACAAAGGTCTATGACTCACTTGAGATTTATCCAAGGCACACAAGATAAAGAGGGGTTAAGGTCGGCAGTTACAAATGATTCAGGATTAGTTATGATGCATTAAGAGGCAAATGGGGTATTGACTTTCAGTAGACACATGCATACAAAGAGGGATTGAACTAATAAAGCCTATGCTACAATCTTTAATCTCTCCAACAAAAGGATTAAGCTCAGCAAGTGGATAAGTATGAGAGATTATGATCAGATTAACATACCTCTTTAGTGTTTGGGAAAGATCGTTAAAGCATAGCCCATCATGATGCCCATTTGCTCCATCAAGCAAGCCCGGTTGGTTGAAGCACTCCAATGGATGAAGACTTTTTAGCATTCGAAAGCTTCCACTAATGATGAGGGCTCCTTGTTCCCGAGGTTGAACTTCAAAGATGGAAAGCTTCAAATGCAGCTTTCATGGCTGCCCACAAAACTCTTTGCATGCTAAGCTGCATGTCCTCAATCTGGGTAAAAGAAGCAAAAGAGGGGGCTAAAGGAGCTTGTGGGGGCTGAGCTCTCAAAGACAGGAGGGATTGGGCTGAGCTTCAATGGTCTAAGATAGCTTCAAGTGAAGAATCCATGGCTTCCCAAACTGTCTAGCTACTATCCATCTTACAAGTTTGTTCCAGGGCCAAGAGTTCCAAGAGGGGGGAGAGCGGAGTGCTGAACAAGTGCCCTAGAGTGGCAAGAGTGCCAAAGAGTAGTAGGAGGGGGAGCAGGAGAGCTAGAGCAGGTAGAGGTAGACACCGCAAAATGTGCCGAAAATTGCAGGGGCTGCCCTACAGGCCTTCTAGGGCAGCAACCCCCCACTCCACTGCTTGATCTCAAGCTGGTGGGGTCAGGAACAAGATTCTAGGGCTGGATGAAGGTTTAGAGCAGCCTCAAACAAGTTCTGGGTGATTTTTGTGGCTGGCAGACATGGCAGCTTTGCAAGAGGAGAGAGAAGGAGGGTTGAGACAAAAAGTAACTGGGGTTTTTTCCCTCTTCTAACTCTTGGGTCTCTAAACTTGGCCTAGAACCCCTAAACTTTGCATGAAAAGAAGTGACAACCTGCTAGTTTAGCCATTTTACCTCCACATATGTCTGAATTTCCAGCCATAGCTCCTGCTTGCTTCAAAAAGCTGAGACTAACCGTAGTCCTTCTTGCTGTACCTCTACCTGTAACCTAAGGGTTTTGGGATTTGAAAAGGGAGAAAGGGGAAAGAAGAAAAGGACCAAAGCCTGATGCTCTGATACCACTTGTAATGAATGAAGCTAAGGGGAGTGAGGAGAAAGAACTGAAGTGAGAGAAAGAGAGCAAGAGGAAGAGAAAGAAAGACTAGAAGAGGAGAGAAAGAAAGAAAGAAAGAAATAAAGAAATATCTATTAAAGTCTCTAAAAGGCCAGAGTGGCCTATGAGACCATAACCAATACAACTGGTATCATTATCTCTCATCAAATAAGAAGAGATAAAATTTATGTGTAAGTTTACATGGTATATTGGAATGAGAAGTATGGAAACTGGAAAAGTTGGAAAAAAACTAAGTTTAAAAAGATCAAGAGTGTAGGGTATCTCTCCCTCAGTCTATGGAATCCACCAAGACTTTGCAAGCTACCTCCAACTGAGTCACCGCACCAATCTGCCTCTGTAACAAGCAATCGTGATGCGAATGTGACGCATATAGGCACGCCTATGTTGCCGAGTAGATACTCTAGGGCACCGTGCTCTGCGTAGCGTTGTAGCTCTGTCAACTGTGATGCCTCCGAATGCTGTATCTTGGCAACACCTATTAGTAGGAGATGTAGTGTACCCCGGTAGTCGCGGCTGGGGGGTCAACTACGCTGAAACAGTTTGTAACTACTCTCTAGAGGGGTGGATGATACTGGGGTCACCTCCTATCCTGTAACAATAATGCTCTGCGTCGTTGGAGCTCCAGCAAGAAAAGGCCCAAACATCTTTGGTCCTCATAGTCCATCACCCATCTTAGTGGTCGAAAGCCCTCCTTAAAGAGGCAATGATAGCGGCCTCGAATATCATAGTATACAGTATATCTACAAATGTATTGCTCCTCCGTCTCCGGCTTCCATCCACAAAGCTGGCACATCCTCTCATTGGCTACAATATGGCTCCATCGACCTATCTCGATTATCAGTTGATGCAATGAGGTGTGGATCTTACCAATAGCAACTCGAAGTCCATGGGAAAGTTGAGCATCAATGTATCTAGGCCTCACTATGAAACCCTCATGAGAAAGCTGCAAGAAGTGACATTGGTATTGTGTTGTTTTCGTCCCTAATGGGAAAGGGGCCTTGGACCAAGTCCTTTCTGTCTCCACTTTAGTGATATCTGCTCTGATCACACTATTCAGCTCTACACGACTGAGGCTCAAAGTAGGGCAGTCGAGGCTATAATCAAACGGTGGTAGTCTATCTGTACTCATGCCATGTAAATTCAGCCATGTGCTCATATGTGCATACCAAAATTGTCTATCTCCCTCTGCTACAAGTTGTCTTAAAGACTCCAGCGCTAGTCTAGGATATCGGTCTTTAGGGAGTTGCCATATCCTCTAGAGGAAAGTAATTGCTTGGAATAATGCTTCAACTACCATGGGTGTAGCACCTAATTCTGCCCGGATGATCTCCTGTGGTACTGAGGCTTTTGCCCTTATCATACATGCTATCATCATGACCAGCGGTCTTTCCATGTGTTCCCAGCCATCATAATGTTGTGCTTCCAGTCCATCACAGTCCATAAGTGGCATCCGTCTAGTATGATACAGGCTTGGGCCCCAAATGGCTGCCCCATAGAGTAGTGTGGGCATAACTAAAGTATCAAAAAGCCACAATTTGGTACGAGGCTCTTGAAACTGTATGTGCGCACACTGCCGCTCTAGAGTACCCAAAGCTGCATATGCCCATGCAAGCCTAGCCTCTAAAGTCTCCTTCCATGAAAACTATGGCCCCTTGAAAGTGACACCGAGGTATACATATTATCTAACCATTTCCATAGGCTGGCCATCATTCATAAAGTGGTGCTCTAAGCATGTCACCCAAGCTGCTGAGGTGTTAAAGACCATGATTTTAGTCTTTCCAAGATTAGCCTTGAGACCTTTATCTTCACAGAACACATGCAATGCATCCAAATGCCGTTGTAGTCCCTCTAGTGAATTTGAGATAAGCACCATATCATCAGCATATAACAAAATTGGTATCAGTTCCCTAGCCAAGCTAGCTCCCATACCACCCCGTCTCTGCATGTAATCGGAAATCTCCTCAATGTACAATCCAAACAGCAAAGGAGAGAGGGGACAGCCTTGCTTTACGCCCACCGTACTAGAGACTGAGTCTATTGTACCTCCAGGCACTCGTACTCTCCCTGTCACAGTTTCATACAATGCATAAAAACACCATTGCATATCCTCTGCGACCCCAATGGCTCGCAACCTTTGCATGAGTCTTGCATGTGGCACAGTATCAAAGGCTTTGTAGAGGTCCACAAAACAACAGTAGATTCTTTGCCTCCGTGATCGTCCCTCCTCAATCAAGGCCCTTAGCATGAATATATGGTCTAGCGTATTGTATCCGTGGCGGAAACCAGCTTGTCCTGTACGTATTTTCTTTGTTTCAGCCCACCAACTCAACTCATGCTCCACAATAGAGGCATATATCTTTGTTAGCATATGGCCAATCATAATAGTGCGATAGTTGTTAGCGATCAATGGATCTCCACTCTTAAAAATCGGCACTATTGTGTGGTCACACCAACTTACTAGAAACCCCTCACATACAGCTCTATTGAAGAGATTCGCCAAGATAGGGGCCACTGCATAACATGCATGTGCAAAATACTCTACCACAAGGCCATCTTGATCATGTGCTCTCCCATTTTTCAACCTCCAAATGGCATATCTCACCATCTTTTCCGTAAAGAAACCGCACTGTGTTGGCCTAGAGTTTGATGGACAAGGTATCTGCTCTTGTGATGGAACATCGTATAGTGCCCTAGCATGCTCATGCCAAACCATAGGTGGTGTCAACTGAATTGGGGATTGTCTCCCGTGAAATTTCCTCCATGCCGTCCTGCTGTCTCTACTCAAAAAGAGTTGATACATCTCTGACTCTAGTTTGGCTAAATAATCTCTCTTCTTTTTTCGCACAAGACAACAAAAAACATTCCGTGCCTGCTTATGTGTGCATGTCCCTAGTGTAATATCCCTCTGTAAGCGGATCCTAGTCTGTCTGCACTCATCATCATACCAAGCATTTTGAGGGACAGTACAATTGCATATTGCACTAGGGCCCATCTTACCTGGAAATGCCTCTGAAGTTGCAGTATGTAAAATCTTCACTAGAGATCTAGTGGGATCTTCCAATGGTTCATGTTGGTCTAGCTGACTTAAGCCCTCTCGTACTGCATCACTATAGATATGCGACATTTACTCTAGAAATTCATAATGCGGGAATGTGTGTGACTGTGTGCGTGTTTCTTGTCTCTGACTACATGCTAGAGTAAATTTTAGGATCGCATGGTCGGCCACTATATTGATCGGCTTATCAGATCTCTTAAAATCCTTAATTTCTAGAATTAACACTGGCGAGCCCATTACATAGTCCACCACACTAGCCCCTTTTTTGCTATTCCAACAAGTGAAAACCACTCCCGGCCATCTTAATAGGCCATTGAATATAGCCAGTCCGTGAGCACTTCCCAAAGCTAGCAAATGGGATCCATATCCTGTCACCTCCTTATCTTGAGATTTCCTAGCAAGCCCTAATTCATCCAATGCCAATTCCTTAAACGTTTCATGTTCAGTATCATAAAAGGCAGACTGCTCACTTCCTGTTCGAGCATTAAAGTCTTCCACTAGTAGTATGTCCCCAATACTAGCATATCTCATAATATCTTCATGTAGTACTTAAAATGGTGATCCCTCCCCAATAGCAAATGTTGAAGAGGCAGGTGGGAAGTAGCATACTGCAACATATAGATCCCTCGAGTGCCCTATCCTTAGCCTTACCCACATGTATCCAGCATGCACATCTAGTGACACCACATGAATCATGTCTTGGAGGCTCTCACGATAAAGAATAGCCACCCCTCTTGACCCCCTGGTTCCTCCTGGTCCATGGGGTTGAGGTCTGTATACGCTCTCCCATTTGTATCCCACAACATTCGGTAATCTAGAATTTGTACACTGATGTGTCTCTATATACATAGCCATATCTATCCCACAAAAAGTGTCCTCAAAATAACCTGCATCGAGTCTCGTTGAACCATTACAATTCCAAAGGGACACCTTTAATGTCTCGTAGGCCTTGTATTGTCATTGTGACCTCCGTTCTGCTATGATTACTCTGCCATCTCTATACACAATATACTTGCCTTCTTTACGTGCCTCCAGCACTTTTGGCATGCAAGCCCTTCTGTGCTCTAACTGTGCGGGTGTGAGATCCGCATCGAGATAAATCTTTTCACCCTTCCAAGCCTTTCTTTTTTATAAGAAGACCCTTTTGCTATCCATGTCCCCAAATTTCAGCATGAGGATCCGACCTCTTTGGTCATTTGGATCACCTAAGATGGAGTTGGGATGTCAAGGTAGGATTGTTCCTAGAGGGACAATTCCTAAACATGCAAGTTACCTCATTGGGGTGGATGTGGCACCCAAGAATGTGTTGGACTAGATATCTAGTCATATAAGAGATAAACTTTATCAGAAATCACAAGGCCAGCTATTGCACGTTCTTCTCAAAGTGGTGCAAAGCATTATGAATAGTATGTTTTCCTTCTTCCTACCATTGTAACTTGGACTATAGAAATCTTTGGATGAATTCATGTTTTTTTACATGATTTGTGCTATGGATGAAACATGAAATTATTTTGGTCAGACTTGGCTGTCCTAAGAGCACGTCACTACTTGAAAGTGTAGAAGTATGGCTTCTCTGGATTGCTACCTTTAGTAGATAATTTTTCTGTAGATGGTGAGCTTGTTAGTTTGATTCTTAACAGTGGAGAAAAATTATTATGGTCAATCTTCGGCCAGTGACTCTTTTGTGCTCCTCAAGGCTGAGTTGGAAAATATCAATAGAAAAATGGCAATATGGGGATTGTTTGGGTTGGCCTATGGCCTTTAAAGCAATGCCCAAAAGTACAATTTCTCAATTATATATATAGACTTGTTAATGATGTGGATGAGGAGGGTGTTGTGATTTCTTGTGGCACCATTACCGAATAGTTGGGTATCCCATTGGCATGGATGTAGCATTTGAAACCGTGCGATTGGATGTCCTCCCGCATCTAAGGTAGATTTATGTATTGGAAATGACATCATTGGCTTTGAATGTTCATCTGAAACCATGCGATTGGATGTCCTCCTGCATCTAAGGTAGATTTATGTATTGGAAATGACATTGTTGGCTTTGTATGTTCATCTCAAAATAGGAAAGGTAGCTTTTTTCATTTGCTTCCTTGGAAAAAAAAGCTCTTGAATGAGTTAGTACAACCTACTCGATTACTACTATGGAAGAAATAGGAAAATCATCTAGATCATAATTTGGATCTCCTAGTAGCATGTCACTACACTTGAGCTCACGTGTAACGAGCGAGAAACATAGAAACTAGGGGTTAGACATCTAGTCACACTGACCGGGGTATGTAAGGTGTAAGAGTCCCAAATTAGGGCAACTAATGATTATCAAGAACGTACTCTTCACCTCATCTTCAGCTTCCACGGCTTCCTCTTTCTTTCTTCCCTCTTTTCAGTCTTTCTCTCTTTAACAAGGTAAGGGACGCTTGGAAAGCAGATATGGATGCATTGAAATATGATACAAATGCACGCATAGCAGCCAAGGACATGGAGATTGCTGAACTCAAAAGGCAGTTAGAGTCATGTAAGAATGAATTAGTGACATACAAGTCAATGATGGATGCACTAGAATTAAAGAAAGAGGTGGAAATTTTAAAAAAAGACATGCACACATGGGTGAATGTGGTAGAGGGAGCTCAAAAGAAAGTAGAAAATGTTCAGCAAACAGTGAACGAAAATGCACAATGGATCAAGGTAGTTAGAAGAAACAAAGAGGTTCCTCAGAACAAAGTAGAAATGATAAATGCAACACTAGAGGAGGAAGCAAAGAGGAAACTACATCCATTGCATGCACGTGTGGTGGGGTGGGCTAAAAAAGGAAACCCCCAAGAGGACACTAAAACACTGTGCTAAAATGGGTGCAGACGAGACATGCAAATAAAGCAAGGCCAACTTCTTGTCAGAAGACATCACATCAAGCTCCATACCTCCTAACATCCAAGCTCAAACTGTTAAAAAATGTATATCCTTATTACTAACATATCATGCATACGATAATCTAGCATGAGGTTGAGCCAAAAAAGTTTTTGTGCTAGGCAGTTTAAGCCTAGGCAAAATCCCACATGTATGAGCATATCCATATATATTTAAAAAAGGGTGTGTGGATCAATAGCAAGTTTAAAAAAATAGTGGGCAACCTTGTCACACATCTACCCAATGCCTAAGACATTGAAAGGTTTCTATGAATGATGCATTGAGCAGTTGCATTGACATACAGCCAAATTTTACCAGTTTATGATCAAAGCTCAAGTTCGTCCTGATCTAAGATATAAAATCTCACTGGACTGTATCAAATGCTTTTGGTACATCTACTTGCATAATTAACAAATCTCGTATATTTTGCATTCTCCAATAGCAATAACTCATAGTCACAAGTGATCAGGGATGGGAAAGTGAGAGTGTGTGACAGAAGAGATCACAACCTTGGGAGAGAGAGAGACAAGAAAGACTGCAGAGAATTAAGGAATGGGACTGAACTGATCTGAAAATGAATGCTGGATAAAAGGCTGGTTTCCCCCTCCAAAGACGTAAGAATCCAGCATGAATTTGCAAGGGATGAGAACCCTAGTCAACTAGTCCCATCCAGATCATAAGCATACGTAAGCACACAAGCTATGACCTGTAGCCAAGTGCTCAATATTTGTCAACAAACACAATCATAGGAAGACCATGCTTCCATGGAGATCAATGTCATGAAACACAGACATAAGACACATCTTCCAATGATATAAAATGCACTAAAACAGATAGTAAGAACCAAGTCTTCCACTGAAGAAGATTATTTGCCAAGAAGTCAGCGACCTAGGATTGCAATATGATTGCTAATTCCTTTGGACAGATCATAGAACTGTCCACAGAGAGCTAATAACTCCTGGTTCTCAATGTGGAGCTGTCACAACTCCATGAGAACCATGGTTCGTCGGGGCCATACAAAAGGTTATCTTGTTCACAAAAGTGAACCCAAATGCACACATGGCTTTCAAAACAAAAGCCCTTCGATGTAGCCCAAAGAAGTATTGGCTTTCCAAGACCAAAGCTTAGTGTATGCCAAATGTCTTGAATATGGTGCTTTGTTTTCAAAATTAAAACAGATATCCTCATTAATGGGTGTATACACTTTCCCTTGCCATAATTTTCTGCTATCTTTCTCTCCATAACCATCATCCAGAACACCGTTGCTTTCCCGTCTACTTGTTCCATCTCGGGCTCATTGCCATATCCCACCAAAGCAAGAATGTATATGACCCTTCAGGAGAAAGAAATCTGTGAAGATCATCATGAACAAGAGAGTATCAACCTCTGAGATGCCACTAAGGGTAGCGACAACCTGACAAGTTCTTAGTGGCAGCAACAACCAAACAAGTTGCACCCTTATAGCAGCATGTAGCAAAATTGAGCTTTGGATCTTACGACCACGAAGGTTCAACAATCTTAATGAACTTTTCTTTTTAAAATTAGTCGAGTACAAATGCTAGCCCTCTTGAAGCAGTTAGGGGATCATCATCCAAGATGATATGACCAAGATTCAACACCTCCATGCAAGGGAATTCACTAGAGAGCGTTGGATCAACCCAAAAGGTAGAACTGTGACTTGAGAGTATCCATACCTGAGAGGTCTCAGGACATTTTAAAAAGTTACATGTAGTAGAGAGCATCCATTTAGCTCTTGGCCTTTTCAGGATTGAGACAAATGTGTGAAGTCACTGGCAAGATATAGATGGGTTAGACAAGGCTGCAACAAGACAACAATCTAATTGTTATAGCTATCTCATCAGTTTCCCTCAAGGCCAAGCACATAAAGCTATGCAGGCACTTAACCAACAATGGTAATGGAGGGTATAATGCCCTCTACTGTTGGCAGTCATGTTATTCCATGTCTCTATCTATATCAATCTCCTAGTGTGAGCCTCAATCCGAGTCAAATGAGAACATTTGGAGCTCAGCAGCAGTCAAGTCCATCAGTCTCTTCATCCTTGGCATGTCAGATGGATGCAACATTTTATGCAATAATCTTCCATCTATGAGAATGTACATGGACAATTAAATTAGTGCATAGAAGTACATATAGTAAAGCACTCGAATGGCCACACATATGCACCAAAACTCATATGCAATGTGTACTTACATTAGTATGTTGCACATGAATGTCAGCATGCTTGTGACGTTGTACATATCCAAATGCATACTTAATCGATGCCTTAACAAGACTAAAAGCTTGAACAATCTTAGTGTTACTTGCCTAAAGACCAATCTACAGGAAAATTGAGTTTTGCATGGCAGATTTGAAAAGGTTGGATCCCTAAAAGCTTAATTAAAAGGGGAGAACATTAACTCATTAAATCTAGGTTTAGCTATCTAACAATATGTCATCGAGTAATTGACAGACCTGATCGGTCCATACAGAATTTTATATGAAAATTATAGATTTTGCACAAATTACATTTTATGTATAACTTGTTGATTATATCCATCACATTTCAAGAAAATTATTCACACGCTCACGTCCTTGTAGAAGTTCTAAAGCTTACCGATGTAACAAAGCAAATAAATTTACTTGCATCCAATGGGATAACATCAAACATTCCCATATCCTTGAACATTCTCTCCACCATCTGTAGTTTGACAATAAAAACTTCAATTTAAAATTTCTTGAAAGTTGTCAACTAGCATCTTTTCTCAAAACCTCCACAACTGTGAAGGTCCACACACCATGTGTGTGTGTGTGTGTGTGTGTGTGTGTGGGTGGGTGGGTGGGTGGGTGCGTGCACGCGCACATGTGCATGTGTGTGTCCATGTGCGCATGTGCATCTATGCACACATACGCATGCATGCACATGCGTGTATATGTATAAGTTTTTACGTGTATGTATATGTTATGTGTGTACGTATGCATACAGATATGTAAATACATAAATATATCAATCAAAATATATATATATATATGTTTCAACATATTTGGTTTTTCCCAAAGATGTTAGTATTGATGATGCTAAGTCTAAAGTTTCAGCACTCAATAATAAGCTGAAAGAAATTGGAAATGAATTTCAAGATTGCTTTTCTAACCTTTTTACCTAGGGAATTTAGTTTTCCATATGTCAATCAAAAGAAAAATGCAAAACACGTATGAAAGTACGATTCAAACCCTTGATCTGAATTGTATGGATCCTAATCTTTAATGCATTTTAACAAATTCTGAGAAAACACAATAACATTAACTAATAAGCATCTCCAAAACAACTCTCGAACAATAGATACCATTGCCTCAAATGATAAGCATCTAACTTCGAGCCCCTAGTGGAATGTTTTTTCACTTTTCCCAAAAATATTTGCCCCAAAATCATGTCAAGTCTGAAGCCTCCATATCATACTCCAAGTTTACCAATGTTTGCAAATGTCTCATTCAAATTTCAAACGCATTTAGAAACAACTATGCTAGGGAATTGGCACATGAAAGACCAAAGGATCATCCCATCATCCTAGTACCTAGCAGTACACCTCCAAACAAGCCACCCTATAAAGTGAGCACTACCCCATGACAAGAAATAATGAGTCGTTATCTACAATGGGCTGACTTTGTGGTGCAACAGATCATTAGAGTTTGCATTACTTTCTCACACTGTCTAAATTATCAAAACAGCATATGCATTGGACAAATTTCTTATCCATGTTTCATTTTCAAATACTGCATGTGGAGGATAGGAAAAAAAGAGTGGCAAAGGCTTTATCAAGGAAATCTCAGGTTTCAGTAGTCTCTATTGCATAATGGATGAGATGAAGGCACAACAGACTCAAGATGAGGATTTTGCCAGAGCGTATGGTCAATCATCTCATTATCAGCGAAATGAGCATTGTACTCTAGGGGAGAGATTTCTTGATGCGGGGTCACCTCAATGTCACAAAGCAATTCAGGCCAAATGCTATGATTGAAAGACTTGCAGCACCATATGCAAGGGAGGTGTAGATGCTACACTTGAAGCACTTGACAGGCTGCTGTAGATGCATTTATACATACATACACTATCTTCCTAGGACACCTACAAGAAAGGACGGACTCGGGATAATTATTTGCACATTCAGTAAGCAATCACACTTCATTCAAATGACAAAGAAGATTAAAATAGATCAAATGTCAAAGAAGCTACGCATGAGATATTATGAGGCTTTTCAAGTGATTGAGAAGATCGATATTGTGGCATACAGGTGAAAGTTACCTGATATTGTAGGATCCATAATGCATTTCATGTGAGTCTTTTGAGATCCTTTTAAGGTGATGTGCTAGAGGATATGCTTGATAAAGCTCAACCTGAGTTTGAGGAACTAGATGAGACTTTGGTACCGGAACAGAATTTGGCATATAAGGAATAAAGATAAGAGGTAAAGTATCCCATCGCTAGTAAGGTGAAGCTTCAGAATTGTTCATGATTAAGCAGTCCCTACAAGACTACCGGTCCCAATTGGTGGACAATAAGGTTCCAATAATCCTATGTCTACTTTGAGCAGCTCCCTCAAAATGTGCTGATGGGAGATTACTATGCTTGTCCTTTCATTCCCTTCTTTCCAACATTTAAATCAGTCTATGCCTTACTACAAAAAGTCAACACGGCTATGCATTTCTTGAGATTGTGAATTACTTGAAATGATATCCAACTACAGATTGATTTAAGTTTAAAGGCTAGCAAAACGTAGTGAAAGATCCACCTTTGGCAGATCTTCTTTTCGAATATCAAATATGTCAAACGACCATGATTTGAGGCCTTTAAGTGTTTCATGGAGGTCTTTGCTGCTGGTATTGATGTGTTTCAAATTGGCCTCCTCTTCCTGACAAATGTTCAAAAGAGAGTGCAGTGTGAGTTTCTGCAACAAGACTGGCCCGACATAGCAGGATTGGGGAAAGTCCATACGACCGGAAATGGAAGTTAATCTGGTCAGGAACGAGAAGAAGAAACCTCTATTAAGGCGCTGTGTCTCGGTTTGTTGAGGTAAGACTTGCGGTTTTTCTCGGAATCCATGGCGGACGAAGGTAGCGGGACCGGAAATGCAGATGAAGTCGCGAGCTTGTAAACAATCTCTTTCTTCTATGGCCAAAACACAAGCCTTTCTGAGGGTGGCAGCCTCCCCCTTCCTTTTCTTTCTTTTATGTCAATTAACTGTTCTCCAACAGCTATACGGGCTCCTTCACATCTCGTATGGTATCACCTTAGGATGGCCTTCTCAGTTGGCCTGAAACCCTTAGAGATCGATCAGCCTTTTTCCAAAATCTATGTTTATCGGATATCTACATCTACGTATATTGCATGTTACCAGTCTAGATTTATTACATGGCTTTCCTAATATGATTTTGCAAGAAGCTAACCAGCAAAAGAGGTAGCACCCTTCTCTCTTTCTATCAAGGCAGTGATGGGATCACCATGTTTTGTGGATGATGAAGGGCTCCACACATATCATGTGGCGCCCTAGCGCACCCACCACGTGGTGATCCCCCAACTTTCTCTTAATAATAGTAAGAAATCTTGTGAATAATAAAATATTTTTTCAATATTTTGAAGTTCACAATATTCTCAATCTTCAAAGTTTCAATTCCCTCCCTTAATATTAACATATTACACACACACACACACATGTATGTATGTGTGTGTGTGTGTGTGTGATAAAACATGTTATCTAATAAATGTGTCATAAAACATTGTTGAGTAACCTTTTTTTATAATAAAAATAAGATTTCGTTATTTAAACGTGTTATCATATATCATACATATTTTACACTATACTTAATCTTGATTTATATGAAATCTATCACAATATCGTTTATATTGCTCATAAAATAAAATGATCTTTCACACTTCAAAGCTCAATCGTCTCAATCTTTGAAGTTTCGATCCTCTCTCTCTCCTCAACATGTGACACATATAAAGTGCAAAAACATTTTGTTTATAGCAATATCCAAATACCTTAGAGTTTACCAAGTAGTTCATTTAAAGGTAAATATGCCTTTAAACAAACAAGCTACACATGAGATAGGCAACTACCTATCAATATGCTAACGTGCAAATGAAAACCTTGCTTTTATGTGAAGACACACCTCCCTTTATACATAGGACTAAGCCCACATTGACTTCCTTAGGTGTATTTACTATATTTCTTACCCTTTTATTCCATTTTTTGGGCACAATATATTCCCTACTGATAAGTTCACCATACACTTTTTTGTTGGGCCCATGATGAATTTCACCAATCAATAAAGAAGAAGAGTAGAATTGTTTTGGTAGGTGCCATGTATAAAGACTAGTGTATTCAAGCTCACATGCCATATTAACCTTTAAAATTTGTCGACTACCCAATGTGTAAGGGGTACTGGATGAGATGATTGTTTGCCTCTAAATATATGCAACCAAAAAATGGGTACCCATTTGAGTTCCCATTGCAGTGTGTAATGAGTAAGCTCATTGATTGCCCATCGCAATGTATAACCCACTTGAGTGGCCAATGCAGTGTGCTTCAAGTTTTTTGGTTTCTTTCTATAAGGTCATTAATTATGATATACTATCTTGCCAAATTCTTACAACTAATATGTTGTTATTCATCCTTTTCTTGATAATCCCTACATCCTTGGTTTGGGTGATTTATGCCCAGTCTTTTTCACTATCACTTGGTTACCTTACTTATACTACCCCTTCAATCAACTAGCCATTGATGGTGTTTGTGATCGTGCCCATGTTTGTTCACCTTCATTGCTCATCTCATCAAGTTGTCTTTTCATTTTGTTCCATGTTAATCTTATTTGTTTAGTATGAGACTGTGTGTGTGTGTGTGTGTGTGTGTATGTTATCTATTTGGGATAGCTACTAGTTTCCATAATTGTAGCAACAACTTATGTTATATTACTAAACACATCAATGAGCCAAAGGATTATGACGTTTTGGACTAAAAAATGAAATGCTTACTAACTACAGAAGGAACTCTTCCCATTCACTTCTATTGACGAGTTGCTAGCCAATTGTTAACCATAAATGGAACTTCTCTAATCATTAGTATAGCCTCTAAATACTCCATGTGCATCCTATTTGAGATGACCATGTTTTTAAACCTATATCGATAACTACTCATATGTTTCTTCTAATGTCCTTCCTGTTACCTTTGTACATGTTGTGATGCCTCTTACACTTCTATTCTCATTATCTCCTTTCTTGGTGCCATGAAATACTATTGTAAAACTAGCCACAAAATGTCTATATCTATATGGTTTCTTTTGTCTTACCCAACATTATTTGTTGCATCTTCAAGGCTTCTATTGATTATCATCAAGATGACACTTGAAGACTTGAAGACTTGAAGATCCCCTTGAGCACTATGAAAAAATTGTGAGTAAGGTTTATTTGCTATTACAACAACTTCTATGGATCAAATTATCCTCTTCTCCCTCAATCTAGTTGTATCAAGTATAGTCTTGTCTTCCTAACTATGGATCAAATTATCCTCTTCTCCCTCAATCTACTTGTATCAAGTATAGTGTTGTCTTCCTATCTATGGTTACTAAACCACTCTACCATCTCTCCATGCTTGGTACTCTCTCATTTTTTATTTTTACCTCTAATCATGAATTGCATATTCTTTATTATGTTATTATAGGCGTAACATGCCCTTCCCACATAAAGTTGGAAAATTAATTTCCAACACCCTCAATTAGTCCTTTTCACCTTGATTCAGCTTCCAACTTATCATAAGTAGCTTTTCTCTTGCTATGGTATGTGTAATATTAAGGTGGTCTTCAAAAGATCCAACTCTTGGGTGTGCATTGAACTCAATGGATGGAAGGATAATGGTATAAATTCACTATTGCTGATGATGACGATTGTGGGTTATTGAAGTTGATGATTTCCACGCTCTACCTTGAATTTATATTCTCAGATAATATGCTCTCCCTAAGAGTGTGCCTAGGTGGATGTTAGAGTTTACTCAAGCTCAATCATTGGACTTGATGGAATGCATATTATTTCAAGCACTTCACCCAATTTGATGTGTTGATTTGACAATGGCTATCTCTCACCTAGGTGATGCATCTCTCACACTCATTGATCTATCTATTGTTCTCCCAAACCACATGTAAGCAAGAACAAACGAATCAACAAGGGTGTAATGAACTCACCACCTTACCTTTTCCTCGACACCACGAAGAAAAAGCTCGATGGCAGCTCCATGATCCATGCGGTGGTACCTCGATCCACCTCCTCTACTCCATACCGTGATGAAATCCATAAGCACTTGTTTGCAAGAGGAAGCATGAAGAAGAAGAGAAGCAACCCAACCTCTCCTCCAAACCACATCTTACCCAGAGAAAGGGAAGAAGGGTAACACACATGGCAAGGAAGAAGTGTCACCACTGAAGTCCCATCACTCTCTCCCTCACTATCATGCTATCACTCTCAAGATGAGGCACAAGAAAATAGACTAGAAGTAAGAAGGAGAAGCCTACTCCCAAGTTTGCATACCACAAGAATAAACCTTATCCCTTCACTTTCTAGCTTTTATAGAGTTTGGGCTTCCACTCAAGTTGGGTGCCCATCTTTCCTATTTAGCTCTAAGTTAGTATTTCTTGATTCATGCATGCATATTTAAATTACATCAACCATCATGAAAGTGAATGAAAGCTAGTGCCCACACCCTTGTAAGCCTTACTTCCCAACAAAAAATATTACAACTTGCATCATAGGAACTATGCCTAGCTCAAAATAATATTAGAATCAATTGTATGATTGTGATATTGACAAAAAACTATTGCATGCCTTGTGACTTTTACTTGATTTGTACTTCTCTTTGCTTTTTCTACCTTTGCCCACCTTTCCCAATTAGCTCATTGCTTGATAACTATACCATCTAGGCTAGAATGGCTTGTTAAGAAGGTATGTTTGTGAGCATGGAATGCATGAAATTTTGGATAAGGCACGCGTGGGAATTGTGGAAGGTCATTTTGACAGAGACTCTACTGTTTGCAAGATCTTATACTCTCAATTATGGTGGTTCCATCCTCTTTTTGATGCTACTGGATTCGTAAAACATTACGATGAGTGCCAATGCATAAATTACCAATAAGAAAAGATAAAATGGAGCTTATAACAATGATAGCACTACAAACTTTTAAAAAGCAAGGAATCAACTTTGTTAGGCCTAAAAGTCCTGCAACTTAATAGTCATAGGCTAGGTACATATTTAATCAATGAGGTGATTGCACACTTATTGTTCATGTTTATGGTCATTCAAAAACAGGCAAGCAAAAGCGACGATTATAAGATTATAAGAGCTTGCAAACACTAGAGTCACTCAACATATTATAAGATTATAAAGCAATAGCTACTCAAAACAACAACACTAGGATGGCAACAAAATTCTTATGAGAGTAGGTGATCTCTCGATTTGGTTGCCCTATTAAGATTGTGAGTGACCAGTGTACAATTTAATCAATGAGGTGATTACACACTAATTGTCCACGTTTATGGTCATTCACAAATGGGCACACAAAAGCAACAATTAAAATCCTAATCATGACCAAGATAGTTCAGCTTCTTGAAGCAAAGTGGGACAATAGAATTATGGCAACTTTGTGGGCATGTTGTACAGCCTAAAATATTGTAATTGACCAAATCACATTCAAGCTAATATATGATATTGACACCATTATGCCAATTGAATTCTTTATCTCAAGCTTAAGAGTAGCTATGCAAGAATGATGGGAAGGTCAAGAGGCTTGGACCAACTACTTGATGAAGTTAGAATGATTATCTGAAACAAGGCTACTGGCGATGCATGCCCTTATATGTGAAAAAGCTATACAAAATTTGAAAAAGGTGACCTGTTGTTGCTTTATTCTATTAAAGGCCATAAATAGAAGATGAAGTTTAGAGGCATGGGCCCTTTTTGTGTACACTCAATTAAAAGAACCAACAATGTTAAACTTGAAACACTTGATGGTGAAGGCATCAATTTCTTTAATGGAAGTCAAATAAAAAAGTATTATTCACCAACACATTCACTACATGAACCATCAATGATGCTTCCACAATTGGTATACGAGTTGCAAAAATCACCGAACTCAACCTTCAAGATGATGAATCGATACCCACCACCTATCCTAAAATCAAACTCATAACAAAGAAAGCACACATAATCGATGTTCAAATTGACGAATGAGATTATTATACTATCATTGACCAATCTTGGGCAACCTCCACTTATCCTTACTACTGCAAAAGTGAACCTATATAGAGGTATTAAGACATTATTAGGAAAATATCAAATGATATTGAATGTCAAGACTAAGAGTCTATCTGTTATCTTCTATCTATTGCCTAAGATAGAAGGAGTTGGAAATGATCAATCATCTAAATGGCAAACTAAGTGTCAAGTCAATTATAACATGCGACACATTCACCTTGAGCACCCAATGTGAAAATTATTGCGACTTATAGCAAAGGTGCACTTGCTTCTTCAAAGCAAACAACACCATTGGCATCCACACTTCACCTAGCACAATCTCCAAGGATGGGGGTAACATCCTACTCAACCAATTACTCCAAGTATAAGTAGGTCAAAGTGAGCCAGTGAGCAAGATAGTTAAGCCAAGCACAATTTGCAAAAAAATTGATTCCCAAGGCAAAGTGCTAAAACAAAGAGGTCCAACCTCATGTTAACCCATCACAAAAGTTTACTCATCACCAGTCAAGAAGAGAATACCAAGATTATAGCAATAACCAAGCTATATGGGTTCTTAAAGTCTTGGCATGGGTACATGGCTACAATGCTAGCAACACATGGATATGGATGTCCAAGCTATCACATTCCACAATCACAAAACCATAACTACCTGATGATAGGATGTTTCAATCGCAACTTTGCAAGCCATCCAAATCATGAACATAGCTAGGAAAACAAGCACCACAACACCTAGTGTAGGTTACTAAATCTCAACCAATCTATATAAAGAAAGAAGTGTACTTATTAAAAGGCTTCACTAAAAACCCAAACCCTGAACTCCACCAAGAGAGTTGCAAGGAGAAGAAAACCGCACTCTTGTTGAATTCAAGTTGCCTCGTTACTATGCCAAGTGCCATTTGATTGCGAGGTGATATCATCTAGTGAGAGAGTCTCTTCTAACACTATGCCTCAAGCCAATCCATAAATGAATGCCATGAAAGATTCATCTGACTCTAGCAATATCCTTATTGTTAGCTCAAGCAAATTACAAAACCCAACTAGCTACCATAAATAAATCAAATCAATCTAACAAATTAGAGCAATTTTTAGGCCTAAAACCCTATTATAAGAGAATCCTTCATAGAACTAGTTGTAGGTATGGCCATAGATACATGTGATGATATTGTCACATATATTCAAAGGCTTGATAATGCCTTTATTTTATTTGCTCACAACTATGGATGGCTTGATTTAGGCCTCTTGGATAAGAACGTGATTGAGGATGTGAATTCTCTACCTTGCTCATGGGAGGATTTCAAACTAATTTTCAGCAAGGCCTCCTCAACCTCTAATGGACTAATTGCTACTAAAATCTCATGGGAGAAAGCCTTAAAAGGACACCTTACTACCTCTTTCAAACATAGTTGCATAGAGACAATGCCTAAGGATCTCATTGATCCAAACCATGTAGCAAAATTTGAGTCCATGTCTACAACGATGGTTTATCCTATATGTACAATGGGAATGATTGGGTTATCAAATCATGACCAATGTTGAACAATGTTGCCACAAAAACATGTGAATATGACCCCACTTGTGTCGCTCCTACATCATTTTGGATTCTTGCCTTGACCCATAACAAATTGTTAGAGGATAACATCATGCTACATCCCTACATGGACCAAATTCTTAGGGGAAGAGCTCCATCTTGCTAGTAGAATAGGTTTAAGTGACCTTCTAACTAATGTCTTTCTCTACATTAGACATGTTGGCAATCTTAGGAAGTATTTTGGTTAATTTAGGGAGAGGAGAGACTCTTCATACTCAAACAACAACAAACTCATGACAAAAACCAATAAACTGAGCAATTTACTTTGACTAATCCATAAAATAAGAAAATAGTATTCAATAGAAATCAAAAGAAAAACCTTTTCATGCATAAGCTTAAGTTACTATATGAATGAGGAATGCATTTTCATTGATATCTCACCATTGTGTGTTGTGTTAGATCTTTGACATGATAGGGCAAGGGAAATTTTCATAAAGGAGAGAATTAGTGAGACATTTTTGCCATTCATGGAAGAGTAGGCCCAAGACAAGCTAAAGATGAAAATCAAGGGGTATTGCCATCTATAGTACTAACAAATCCATAACCAAGCAGTACGCAAGAGTGCAAAAGCAAATGAGTCAGTGGATAGATTAGACTAATCATATACATGGAGAAGTTTGAAGGAGTGGTGGATTATGAAGAATGTACTGAAATCCTCATGACCCACGACCATGGGAAGCACATCAAGGTAGTCATAATGGAGGACACCAATGGGCAATGGCATATTGAAATACCACTCCTACCAAGTGTGGTAAAGAAAGACTTGGACCTATAGAAAATGAGGAGAAAAAGCCAAAGAGCAAGGTGGATATCTATGCAATACTAGGCATGAGCAAGAAAAAGGTGTTCATCAATGTTAATATGAACATAGTGGATATGCGAGATTTGACTATGAGAATGCAAGCAAAACTTATCCATGTGTTGTCTAGCACCAGATATAACTCCATAATGAGTAGCATCTAGGTGGAAATGCTAGAGTGTAGCAACAAGGATAGTGGATGAAAGAAATCTCAATGCCTTTGTCTAATAAACCATCCATGACACAACCAAGATGATGAGCGTATGAACATAGGGCCTAAAACCCACTCCAATAATGCATAGGAAAGAAGAAAAGAAGAATGCTCTAACCAAAGCCATGTTGGTGGGATTTGAGGGTGTATTGGCCACATAGAAGAAACAATCAAAGATTTACAAATAAAAAATATTCTAGCAGTCCCAAAGCCTTCAGTTGTATCAATACAAGAAGGGTTCTCCACATTTGAAAGTACATCAAAGCAAGAACTTGCAAAAGATATAGGGGAGAAGGAGGCTAAGAGATTGTAATAGAAAGCAAAAGAAGTTGCAAGAAAACTTATAGAAACCCAACAAAAGCTTGAGACATGGCAAAAATCTGGTAAAAGGGCACCAAATCAAGCCTCTAGGACAAGCCTAGCTAGAGAAGGGATGAATCGACTAGAGAACTTAACAACTAAAGCCTTCTAGTTCTGAGCACTAGAACAACCATTAGAGATGAGAAATAAGAGGTTTTGGGACCCGTAGCTAGCTATACTTAGAGCAAAAAGATAATAATAGGAAGCACCACCACAGATACTAGTGATAGCTACCTTCGATAAAGGAAGGAGAAAGGAGCTTATAATCAAACTATCCACTAAATAAGGAAAGGATGCATATCAGGAGGAGAAAACCATAGAGAAAGATAAAGAGAAATCAAGAAAGGAAGAGGAGGAACAAAAGAAAAAATAGCCAAAAGGTAGAGGAGCAACTCAAGAAACAAGAATAAGAGGATTTAGCCCTAGCCATCAGATGCTTAGTCAAGCAGCCTTCTAGAGCCGAGGAGTTGACACTCATGAACATCAAACTTGAAAGGGTACCACAAACAAGTATGAGTATAGCAAAACCCTTAGCATAGGTACTAGTAAATTGGCAAGGTCAAAGCCCCATTAG
>NW_028230035.1:0-31479 GCF_053477565.2 Lygodium microphyllum | reverse complement strand
GAGATGTTGTTTTTGATGAGATGAGTAGCTGGTATAAACCAGTAAATGTGAGTGATGATGTAGATGCACAAAATGGTAATGCTGCACAGAATTCACAGCAGCAGTCACAAAATATTAGTGGACCTGGAGCGTCCTCTAGCAGTGGTTCACATTCTTCGCCATGGACAGGCAGATTGAGATCAGGAGAATCTTCTCAAAGTAATGCAGATAGTGGTATGCAGGTATCACGAAAAGGAAAAGACAAGGTTGATCAGCCCATGTTTGATGTGAATGCAGGTCACTCTTATGTGGATGGTGAATCCAGTGGCTCAGAACAGAGCATTGATGATGAGTTGGGTATTCCTTCTATTGTTACACCTGGAGTAAGGAAGACCAAGGATGTTTTGAGAGCACCTGGAGTGAACCTACTTTGCGCAGGTCTACGAGAGCTAGGTATCCTATGGATAGGCTGAAATATGATGGATTTACAGCCATTCACTATGCATATATGGTTAAAGTGATACATGAACCAGAACCCACTTCTTTTGAGGAAGCCATGGGAAAAGAAAAATGGGAGAAAGCCATGGATGAAGAAATGGATGCCTTGGAAGCAAATTCTACATGGGAATTGGTACCTTTGCCTAAAGGTAAAAATGCAATTGGCTGTAAGTGGGTTTATAAGGTGAAGCACAATGCAGATGGTTCTGTGAACAGATACAAGGCAAGATTAGTAGTCAAGGGGTATGCACAAACGTATAGCATTGACTATGAAGAAACATTTAGTCCGGTTGCAAGGATGGCAACTATAAGAGCAGTCATTGCTATGGCTGCATCAAAGGGATGGTCTTTACATCAGATGGATGTAAAGAATGCCTTCTTGCATGGTGATTTGCAAGAAGAGGTCTATATGGAGCAGCCACTAGGTTATGTGCATGCTGTTCATCCTGAGTTTGTTTGCAGGTTGAAGAAAGCCTTGTATGGCTTGAAGCAAGCACCTAGAGCATGGTCTGACAAGATAGGACAGTATCTTGTCACTATTGGCTTTCAGATTTCCAAGGCAGATTTCTCACTTTATGTGAGAAAAACAGAGAAAGGTATTATGCTACTTGTCATTTATGTTGATGATTTGATTATGACAGGTGACAGTGATGAAGATATCCTTCATGTGAAAATGCTATTGAAGCAGAAGTTTGAGATGAAGGATTTGGGAGAGCTGCGTTATTTCTTGGGCATTGAGGTGATTAGATCACCAAGTGGGATACAGCTCTTGCAGAGGCAGTATGGATTGGACATGCTGTCCAAATATGGGATGACAGGCTGTAAGCCTATTTCAATTCCTTTGGAGCAGAATGTGAAGCTGAGCACAGATGCAGGTGAGCTTCTAGAAGACCCTACTATGTACAGACGCATAGTAGGAAGCTTGATTTATATGACTATTACCAGGCCAGATTTGAGCTATGTTGTTGGATTGGTAAGTCAGTTTATGCAGGCTCCAAGGAAACCGCATTTGGATGCGGCTAGACGCATACTCAGGTATGTGAAGTCCACATTGCAGTATGGACTATTTTATGAGACTGGGGTTCAGATACAGTTGCATGGATACACTGATGCTGATTGGGCTGGTAGTATTTCTGATAGACGATCTACCAGTGGATATGTGTTCTCTTTTGGGAGTGCTGCAGTCACTTGGAGCAGCAAGAAACAGCCTACAGTTGCCTTGTCGAGCACAAAGGCCGAGTACAGGGGTGTAACAATGGCTGCATGTGAGGTAGCTTGGTTGCATAAGCTACTTTATGATATGCATCAGCCTACAGATGGGCCCGTTGCCATTTATTGTGACAACATGAGCAGTATACACTTGGCAAATAACCCAGTCTATCATGCTAGAACAAAGCACATTGAGGTGCATTATCACTATGTGCGGGAGAGGGTTTTACTAGGTCTTATTGATCTAGTTTATGTCAGCACAGAGGATCAGGTAGCTGACATATTCACGAAGGCATTGGGCGCAGAGAAGCTGCGCAAGTTCAGAGACCTGCTTGGTGTGCAGGAATTGGGATTGAGCTCGAGGGGGAGTGTTGAGATATCGAGCTCCACTCGTGATACGCCAGGGTGACCGTTGAGTATTTATGTCACCGACTTGTCAGTTGCAGACGCGGTTGGTACACCGCCGATGAATAATAGCTACATGATAGCTATCCGTATCTACTCTAGTTCGTGGCTCGGTTAGTATGCCACCTTAGTTAGTTGAGTTTGGTTTGAGACCCATATATAGGGTTCTTCTATTTCTTTGTACGAGAGTTCTTTTGGCTTACACAACTAAGAAGAGGAAAACTGTTTTCAGCCTCCACCCTTGTGTGTATTCCCCCATTGTGCAAGCAAGAAAGCTACAAGTGAGACTCCTTCCTTCTCTCCCACAATCTTGACACCCAACCCACCGTGAGGCTATATAAACAGCCTAGAGGTCACTTTTAAACGTAGAGAGACTGTACCAATTGTACATGTGCACCACTCATTAAGCAAGATTTTCTTCTTGTACTTGAGCCCTCTCTCCCTCTTGTGCACACCTTCTCATACTGTCATTCGAATATTCCAACATGATATCAGAGCCATCTCTAATCCAAAAAGCTTCCTTCAACTTCATTACCCACTAAGTGCACATGAGCATGTCATTTTCTCATCATACCTCTTCACCTCCATAGTTGCTTGCCATAACCACCTCTGTTGGAGGACCTGGGGAGAACAAAAGAAAGCATATCTTACCTATCTTTCTTCTAGACAATGCTCCCAACTTAGGGAGCAATAGTACATCACATCAAACCCCAACATTGAGCAACAAGGAGGGCGGCATTGTGTGTTTTCCCAGATTAGCACAATTTTGGACAGCGTTGAGATTGAAGTGATGGCAGAACCTATAGATGACACATTCATAGCAGTCATCATATGGCCTTGTTAGTCCCGCCCAAGTGGGCTACTCAACCCTAAAAGAGTTTCCTAAAATTTCTTCTCTATTGCTCACACAGAGCAAAACCCTAACTATGTACCTTGCTGATAGCCATAGCCAAAAAGCTTGAAGCTTGGTTTTCTTCAAGTTTCTTCTTACTGAAGTCATGAATAGTGATTTTAACCATTGATTAAGTTCAAGTTCATTGCAAACCTAGAAGCTCAAAACTCAAAGTTTCTTGCCCCGAAGGTAACTCTCAAGCCAACATCCACCAATCAACTCCAATACAAGCACTTCACTAAGCTTGGATACTAGTGTTTTTGAACACTACTGATTAAACCACTAATCATTGCTTGCTAGTTAATCTCCCCAAACTAAAGGTTTTTATTTGTAAGCATATTCATTAAGTGCTTAATTGTCACCATCTCTCCTAGAAATTGTAAGGCTATGTGTCAGATATAAACATGCAAACCATTTCCTTCTCTTCATCTAATCTATTTATTCAATTGTTTTCAACTTGATTGTTTTTGCTTATAGTACCAAACTTGTAAAGGAATAGACACTCCCATTGCCATTGTGCAATCGGTAAGACCTTCCTATCATGGCCTTTGTTAATGTAAAATCTCAAATCCGCAAGTTTGATGGGAGAGACTTCCGCCCATGGCAGGTGTTAGTAAAATATAAAATGATAGAGAGAGGCTACTGGCCATTCATCAAAGGGACATGTTGTAAGCAACTGCTAGAAAAAATATCCAAACAAGATGAAGTGTAACAAATGTAAACAAATATCTGGCACACTTCCCGAGTCTCCTGCTAAACCCCTAATTTCTACTGCAGATCGGGGTTTATAACAGAGAAATCTGAAAGTTCTCAGCCTTTGGTAATCTAAATGTTGTAATCTTCAAAGTAAGGTAGTAAAAAGGCTAGGAGATGAGAGAGAATGTTAAGGAGAGAGAAAATCTAGACTTTCTTCTCAAAGAATTGAAGAAAATAAGTCATTTACTACTGCTGCCCTATCTCAACAGCCTATAGATGCTGTCACCTATGATTGGGAACCCTCTCCCTACTGTCACCTATAATAAATGCTGCCGCCAATAGCCCAAATGCTCTCACCTATAGTTTGGGGGTCCCTAGGAGCTATCACTTGTTGCCAATCTACTCTTTCTTACTAGAAAATGGAGGAAAAATAGTCCCCATCAGCTCCAACAGCTTCCCACAATTCACCACAGCAGAATGGTCACGTTTTTCCTCTTCTTCAGCCTCCAACCAACCTTCATGGGCAAGTTTTCCAAATGGCAGCCTTCCCAAATGGTCTTCCTAGCATTATCCATAATGAAATATTAATTTTCAGTCTTTAAATACTAAAAACTAATATGATAATTATTTCAATGCCCAAAAAAACAATCTAACTGGTCAATAACTAAATTGGCTAGGCAAATTCCATTGTCGAGTGTCTATGTGCCATCTTTGACCATCAAATTGGCGTTAGGTACCATTAAACGCCACTTTTCTAGTGTCATCAACTAATACTTATGGCCAAATGAATGACCTACGCCAACAACTAGCATCAAATACCACCAAGTACCTATGCAACATAACTTATAGCAACTTTTACATTGGACTTCATGTGATTTCCTCAAGTCCCAGGCTCATGAATTTACTCTAATTCCAATTACACCTCATATATGCAACATTTACTTAACAATGTGATTGAAAATTAATCCACATGTTTAGTAAGGTTTCAAAATTATACATCCTCATGACAACCTACTTCCTAAAGCACAAGTCAAATGCCTTCATTTATTTCACTGTGTGGGTACTGCTGGTCCAAACTAAACTAGCCATCATGTGGTACTATAAGGAGTGATTCTGGTAGCGAGTTTACCTCCCATGAGTTTTTGAGTTTCTACAGGAGCAAGCATTACACACCACATCACCTCTACCAACTCGCATGCAGGAACCGGATAATCATGAATATGACATGCTCTATGTTGTTCACAGCAAATCTCCCTAAGCACCTTTGGGTTGAGTTTGTTAACACTTCTATGTACATCCTTAACCAATGTCCATGACTGCAGTTATCCCCAAAAAGACTCCGTACAAGGCATTTTTTGGCTCTTAGCCTATTATTTCTCATTTCAGAATTTTCGGTAGTCGTGCTTATATGCACACTCCTGATGACAAGATTAGGAAAGCTCATCTCTCAAGTAGATCTCTTGATCTTTGTGGGCATTTGTTTGATCCTTAGATGGACAAGGATATCATTAGAAAGAATGTTGTCTTTGATGAGAGGAACATAGCGCAGTCCCCTACACTAGACTCTTCGTCCTCACCTCCGCTCATATCATTTGAGATCATGCCTACCGAGCTAGGTCTACTACCTACTCCTAGTCTTCTTGTAGATACTTTAGCTTCTAGGCCTCCTCTATGGGACCCATTACCCTGCTGGTACCAACAGACCATGCAGGATTCAAGGATCCTCCCACCAGATTTCTCTCTGAAGGGCCCTAGAAAGTCTACTTGACTCAGCTCCCAAGCTTCATATGCATCACTGCTTCAGCTGATTAAATTGCATATTTTGAGCCAAATAGTTGGTAGGAGGCTCTCCATGACCCTCTGTGGTGTGGCGTAATGCCATGTAAAAGGAACTGAATAGTATTGATCAAAATGGAACTTGGACATTAGTGGATCGCCCTCATCACAAACCGGTCATCAGGACAAAGTGGATTTTTAGGACCAAGCTAAAGGCTAATGGTACTTTAGATAAATACAAGGCTCGCCTTGTAGTGCAAGGTTTCAAGCAAAAGCATGACATTGACTATGAAGAAACCTTCACACCTGCTACTCAGTTAACATCATTTCGTCTATTCATTGTACTCACCACTCACCTTGGTTGGCCGATCTATCAAATGGATGTCAAAAGTGCCTTTCTAAATGGTTATTTAGAGGAGAAAGTCTATGTGGAGCAACCTCTGGACTCTTCTTCCACTGACTGGATTGATAAAGTATTTCACTTGTGGAAAGCTCTTTATGGGCTAAAGCAAGCACCGAGGTCTTGGTACCACACAATAAACAAGTTCTTACCTATTCATGGATACCATTTTACCCCCTATGATCCAAATCTATATGTGCATACCATTAGCATGAGGGTCAGCTATATCCTACTATATGTTGATGATATATTACTCATTGGTTTAGATTCTGTGGGCTATCACAAAAATTAAGGCATAGATTTGCTCTGCATTTGAGATGATGGCCTTAGATTGTTGTCTTATTTCTATGAGAGTGCGCAACAGAGAAGAGACACAAACACAGAGGAGGAGAGAGGGAGAGAGAGAGAGAGAGAGAGAGAGAGAGAGAGAAGAAGATGAGGGAAGAATATTGTACTAATTGAAGAAGAATATTGAATAATGATGATGGACTCATCAATCCCTACACATAGCCCACAACATTAGTGAGGGCACGAGATCAAGCCGATGATGATAACAACACTAGACATGGAGGAAGATGGAGTCAGAGATGATATATAAATGACTACCAAGTTGGGAATGGCTATAAATAGCCACAAAACCCCTAAACTATCCTATTGAAATCTAAAAATGCCATAAATGTTGACCGACCAGCATTTAATGCTAATCATGGCATGATAAATGTCAAAGGGCTACCAAAAAATCCAACCAGCAAGAACAATGTCCAATAAGTGTGGACAACCTGGGAAATACGAAAAGTACTCATCATGGAAAATATACTCAAACCCAACAAACAAAAGAAATGCACCCAGATAGCCACTCTAGAATGAGTAGCCTCCCCAATTGAAACACATGACAAACTTGTCAGAGCTCCAAAAGTCCTCATCTAACTTAGACTGAACTCATAGGTAGGAGTGACAAGGCATGAAAAACATGGCTGCTAACACCCCCTCTCAAATAATGGATGTGGCAAAAATCCAAGGAGGAAATGGGATGGCAAGAGGAATGCCAATGTCAATGAAGTCTATCAATAAAGACTGCCGATGAAGAAGATCCTCATGATCCTAGGAAACCCCCTCTGAAATACTAGGGGCTAGGAAATCCACAACTGCATCACCGAGATTGTCCCCCTCTGAAAGGGATGGGGGTTACAAGGGAGCCATTGGAGGAGAGGGTGGGGGATGGGAAGCAACATGTGGAAAAGATGGTGCACAAGTGGGAATGGATGTAGCAATAGACAACTACCTTGGAGGACCTTGCATAAGAGAAGGGGAATGGATGTAGCAATAGACAAGTACCTTGGAGGACCTTGCATAAGAGAAGGGGAATGGATGTAGCAATAGACAAGGGAGCCATCGGAGGAGAGGGTGGGGAATGGATGTAGCAATAGACAACTACCTTGGAGGACCTTGCATAAGAGAAGGGGAATGGAGCCTGTAAAGGCCACTCTCCTACCAACCTGTCATGATAAGAGCCCTATAGAAGGATCCTCAATACAAGCAGCCTACTCGATGAAGAAAACATGAGTACCAAGCCTAGTAAGGCCATAAACTGAGAGGAGTGGAAAGCCCAAGTCCATAACATAAAGGGTTATGAAAGGGAGCTTGGTGCACTGTCAGGAAATAAAGCATTCTTCTTTAGTTGGTGCAGTATTATTCCCTCATCTTCTGCGTCCTCCCTCTATCTTTCTGCTTCTCTCTGTGTTTGTGTTTCTCTTCCACTGTGCACTCTCACATGGTATTATCGTCTAAGTGAGGACACAGTCTAGAGATTTCTTGCAAAAGAGCAGGTTTTCATCACAGAGGAGCAGCCCATATCTTCAAAATACAGATTTTCAGCCTACGTTAACTACATTTATAGCCCAAACAGGTGGTCCACTACCCATTTTCACCCCTAGGCAACCAAGCGACACTCTCTAGGGACCAAGGGGCAGCTTTTTTGCATCAAGCGGCATCAGCTTTTGCATTTTGCACAAAACGTTTTCGACAAGTGTCTACTTTCTAGTACAAGCGATAGCTTTTTGCTATGGGTGCGACAGCTTTTATGCAAGTGACAGCCTCTTGGTGGCAAGTGACAGTTGTTTCTCTATCCCACACAACTTTTTGGGAGATTGCGGGTTCGAAGATGTCTTGTCACCAATTCTTTGCTCACTAAGGATGAGGTCTCTACTCCTTCCTCTGAGAGACGGAGAGATTTTCATATCAATTCATGCCATGCACAAAGGTCACCTAGCCCATTTGTTTAGGAACCCTCTCCTCCCTATTCTCTCTGTGTTTCACAAAAGGCCCATTCGGCCCATTCTATTGGCCTTCATATGCTTTCCATGGCACCCTCTATATAGGTGCTCGCACTCCCTTCTTTATCCAAAGAGGACCGGCTTGATGGTTCAAACTACTCGCTCTGGTCGTGTAAAGTGGAGTATATCCTTGATACCTTCAATCTTTGGGAGTTTGTTACCCACGCTATTCCCTGTCAAGTGGAGGATCCCACAGTTGGATCATCAATGGATCGTGCGGTCTTATGGGATCGGCCCAACTCTAGAGCTCGATCTTTCCTCTTTATGAGCTTACGAGATTCTATCCTAGTGCATATGCGCAAGTTGTGAACAACAATGGAACTGTAGACAAAGCTTGCTTCTTTGTACCATCAAAAGACATTGACCATCGGATTACTCTCGAAAAGAAATTACGAATGCTCGTTGTTGATGATTCTCCTTCCATGAAGGATCATATCAACACGTTGGAGGACATGAGGCATGAGTTTGCATCCCTTGGTAGAAAGATCTCTACAAAGGATATGGCTATGATATTTTGACTCAACTCCAATCTCCTCGGTTTGGTATCTTCTACACCAGCCTTCTTACATCGAGGATCCATGAGAATCTTCTGTGGGAGGAGCTTTCCACTTGTGGAGCATGATGAGCATGCCAAAGAGGTAGCCAATGGATCCACCTCCACCAAAGTTTTTAATACAAGTTCAGAAGGGGGGAAAGAAAAAGAAAGGGAAGTCAAAGGCTAACAGACTTGAGGGTTCTTCAAGCTCTGAGTCGGACTCAAAGAAGCCTAAATGCCCATACTATGGGAAGGGACATATCTAGAGGAGAAATGTTGGAAGAAGTACCCTCGCATTGGTCTGGGAGTGAAGGATGGAACTAAAACATCCGAGTCTTCTACCTCTACTCTAGCGGTTACCCATGAGTCAATGTTCCTTCATATTGTTGACTTGGAGGAGCCTTCTTCAGTGGTTGCCTCATCTTCTTTGCCTTTCCCAACCATGCATCAAGCTCCCTTTCACAGGCCTTTTATGTTTCAGAATTGGGCTCTCCACTCCTCTCGATTTATGGCCTTATTAGGCTTGGTACCCAGGTTGTCTTCACCGAGCTAGTCGTTTATGTTGAGGATTCTTCTACAAAGTTGTTATCACAATAGGTTGATAGAGAGTGGGCTTTACAAGCTCCATTTTCATGGAGTCTGATGAGCAAAAGCTCCACTATCAACCAGCCAAGGCCTCTCTAAAGATGAGGCAACCACTAAAGAAGGCTCCTCCAAGTCAACAATACGAAGCGACATTGACTCATGGATAACTATTGGAGTAGAGGTAGAAGGCTCGGATGTTTTAGCTTCATCCTTCACTGCCAAATGAAGATGAGAGTACTTCCAACATTTCTCCTCTGGATGTGTCCCCTTTACACAATATGGGCATTTAGGCTTCTCCGAGTTGGAGTCAAAGCCTGAAGAACTCTCCTGTCTTTTAGCCTTTGACTTTTGCATATATTTTCACCAAGGTGGTCAACTAGCCAATTCTACAGTATCTTCTACCATGGATCGGCTTGGGTACACCCTCCTCTACTTCTTCAAATTGACAAGGAGAGGGTGCTTCCCTCTTACTTCTCCTTTCCTTGAGAGGGGACGATTTCCTTCTCTCGATAGTAACATTGATTATGCTTACAATTTTTCACTTTCAAACACTTATTTAATTTGTATTGTATGGACATTTGTAACTTCATCCGCACTATTAGGATTACGTGATTATAAAAGGGCGCTTGGGCAAGTGAACAATTCCCCTATGAGGGTACTATCTAAGTGGCACCCGTTGCATCGCATTCTGCATAAGCATGAAAACTTGCATCTTCATTTGCATTTTTCCAAGCATCGGCATTTTGTTCATGTAAACATGCATTTGTGTGCATTTATCCCTTTTCGGTCACCCTTGGAGTGGTTGACTCCAAATCCACCATACTCATAGCATTGCACATGGCAATCTTCAAAGGCTTTTTTTTTTCTATGCTTGCACACTTGCTTTGCTTGTTTTGCTTGCTTACCCATCGTGCTTGTCTTGTCTCTCCACACATTCTCCATAAGATTGGGACACACACACAAACCCTTAGGAATCCCTAGCACTTATCCTAGTAGTGTGTGGGATTGTTATGCTTATTTTATAAAGATCATGGGGCTATCCATCCTTATTTTCCCGTACTTCAGGGCACAGCGACTCAATGGAATGAACACTAATTTGAAACCCTTGTTTAATGCTAAATCTTGTGCTACACTCAAACAAAGCCCTAAAAAAAAAAAGTAAAACAAAGCAAAAAGAATTCACTGTTGATTTCATCCACTTTTGCAAGACTTGGTAGACTCCTAAGTAGCCAAGGCGCACTCTTGGTCTAATACCCTAGCCTCTCTGGGTGATCACTTGGGGCCCCTTGGTAAGATAACCATCGCCTCTATAATGTTGGTAGGTCATTGGGCAGCTAGCATGCACCCTTTGCCTGATGCCTTGGTTGCTCTGGGGTGAAACACCTTGGGGTAAAAGAAAATAAGCATCAAGGGCTCATTTCTCATGGCTCAATTTTGGGCCTAAGAGAGGGTTTTAAGCTAAAAATGCATTAGCCTGACTTAAACAACCCCAAAACATGCTTAATTAATGAAGAAACCTTTAAAAAAATATGATCCTAGAGAGTTACTGTGTCCGACATGCAAAAACCATATTTGGGTTTTCCAAACTTTCTATAAATAGACATGCAGCCCACCTCTCTCCCTCAATCTCGTAAGCCTCAAGAGCCGTATCTCTGCTACCCATACCCCGTTCATAGAGAACATCACAGTCAAAGCTTCCCCCACCATCCATCTGTCACCATCTCGCACCTAATTCCAACCTTCACCACCTATCTACAACTGTTGCCTGATATTTTGGAGCTATCACCTACTACCAGATTGCTGCATTTACTACTGATATCATCTTCCGAAAGCTGCGTTTACAATCTAGAGCTGCCACCCTGGCATTCTCTCTCCTCCCCAAGCTAATTTATTTTTTATGGCTGTCGCTTTAACTTTCTTTCTTCCCTATCTATTGCATTGGCATCCAACAGTTATCGCTTAGCTTTTCTCTCTCCTCAAGTACACGCGTTTTCAATCTTTCTCTCTCCTGCACTACCGTCTACATCAAATCTTGCCTTCCTTGTCTACATTTGTTGGTATTTGACACATGTAGGCTACTTTGTTGTGTTTCGGAATCCATCAGAGTATAACACACTCTACAACTCATAACATCTGCCTTGATCCCAAAGATACAAGAGTTGAAGGTTCAATATTCACTGCATAGTGTGTTTGTTCTATGAGCACTGTATATTCAATATTCATTCACTTTATTATTCATTATGTTCACCGTCTATGAGTTACCTAACCCTAACCATAATTGTGTTCTGTGTTTATCAATCTGTGCTTTGTCATATGATTGTTTTTGTGTTTTCTGTCAAGAATCGCATGGTGGGGGGACTTGCTCAATATGTTGCATCGAACACACACAAAATGCACAAGGAGAAGCTCACTCAAGAGACAAGAAGAGAGATGGAGGCCAAACGTTTTCTTGTTGGTTTCTTCTTCTTCTTCCACACTTTACAATGTACACAAAGTATAGATAAGATACAACATAAAGGAAAGTGGCTTATTAAGTCAAACAATGCATAACCGACTACACTAGTCGACTAGCGCTATAATTATGCCAGCTGTAAATAGGTGTAACAACCTGAATATAATAAGTAATGAGTTAGTGGCCATGTGAGATTCATAATGACCACCGATGTGCTAAGTGTAGACATGTGGACCCATCTAACCAGGCAGTCCATCATTAATGTCCGCATGTGTTGAGCTTGTCATCTCAACACTCCCCCTCAAGCTCAATTGCATCTCTGCAACTCCAAGTAAGCTTCGAAACTTTTGAAGATTCTCTGTACCCAATGCCTTCGTGAAGATGTTAGCTATCTAATCCTGTGTGCTAACATACACCAAATCAATCTCACCAGATTTGGGATAAACAGTAGCTTATACTATGCATGGTGGCTGCTAAAAATATATAGAATACTTTGCCCCTTTTAGGTGCTTTTAAAATTGGTGTTTTTACTAGCTTTTATTTCACATCATTAAAAGCTACCTTACAAGGGTCACTCCATTCCAATAGACACTTAAAGGACAACATATTCGTTAATGGCAATGTTCTTTTGCCATAGCATTTTTAAACCTTCGGTAATACCCTATTGATGACAAAAACCTTTGCACTTCTTTCGGAGTGTACGGCGGACTCATGGCGACTATGACCTTGATCTGTTCAGGGTCAGTCGGTGCAATCCCTATTGAACTGACCACATGGACTAACAATAGCCCATAAGGCACCCCAAATACGCACTTCTATAGGTTAAGAGCTATGCAAAATTATCTTCAATGCTCAAAACACTTCCGCAAAATAATCAACTACCTTTCTCTTATGGTGGCTGCCCCTAGTTCATCGATAAATGCTTTCAACTCCTGTGGGGAGATGTCACCAAAGGTCTTGTCTACTGTTCGTTGCCATGAGCCAAGTGCCTTACATAAACCAAATTCCATCACATGGTACACAAAGGTACCAACGACTGTAATAAATGTCATTTTAAGCTTGTTTTCTTCTGCAATTGCCATCTGGTTATAGTCTGCAAATCAATCCATAAATGAATATATTTTACTACCCGCTAGTTGATCCAAAAATTGATCAATAAAGAGCAATGGGTAGTAGTCCTTAACTGTCTACTTATTTAGCTCTCCAAAGTCCACGCAAAGCCAGATTTGATTATTTTTCTTTTTCTTGATCACAACTGGTGAACACCATTCAGTATGCTAAACAGGGAAGATGAAACTCACTTTTCACAACTTCTATAGCTCCTCGAACAGCCCATCCCTTAGTTCAAAAGGCATATGCCTTACTTTCTAATGCACAGGGCGACTCCGTTTCTTTAGAGGGATTGTATGAACAACCATGCTAGGAGGAATGCCTCTAAGTTTCATCATAACTCCAAGCAAAGATATCACAGAACTCCTGAATCAAGGATACATAGTCCTCTCGTTCTTCTAAACTGGGCATGGATTCTAATTTAATTGGCCACGAATCATTTGGTGTAGCAAGGTCTAGCTCAATAATGTCAGCGTCTCTTATTTGATCTTGAGCCTTTATTGGCTCACTCAATGTTATTTGATAGATGTCTTCTATAGTGGACTCTTCTTTGGATTCATCACTCGATAACGTCTCACTCTAGTAGATACATCTTCCAATGTCTCTAATTCTGTAGAGGATAGAGGAGCTCTCTCACTTTGAGGAAACTCATGATAAGCATCAACTACTATGCATTGGGTACCTCTACCAAATACTAAGTCGACTGGCAAGTATATCCACTTGACAATCTGCTTGCAAGATCCAGGGTCTACCTATCAATACTTGATAGCCAGGATGCCCTACAAATCTAATCATCCTAAAGTCCAGAAGGCATTCTACATGTGCAATAGTGACGTAGACCTTAGTGATGCAACCTTTAGGCTGCCTAAGACTATCGTCGGCCATTATAAGAATTGTGGAGGCGTCTTTTTGGATTGCAAGACCCAGCCTCTCCATCAATTCAGAACTCATGATGTTAACAGAGGATCCGTATCTACAATAGCATGATCCACCAGTATTCCATCAATGTAGCTGCAACCCTTGGCCAATGTTTTTCAGCATGCTCAAACCAATAATCTCCTACTCGCGCTATGCCTAGAGGTTCTACAATATACCCAGTACGTAGGATCTTTTTAAATTCCTTACACACTCCTAGAGATAGCTTAATCAGATTTAAGAGATTCATGTCTAGTTTAACTTCACAAAGAGAGTGTGCCAAATCGAATTAGTGATAACTCGCTAGAGCTCTCTTCTCCCGCTAGACCATTCTCTCTTTTGGTCATTGAACTGGTTTGGATGATTTTCTTCTTAGCTTTTTCCTTCTTCCTTGGTAATTTTTTATCCTTCTTGGCGTCGGCTTTACTCTCTACAGGTTTTAAAGGTCCCCCTTCCATGTTGGGGTTAAGGACTTTTGTCCCTTTTTTGTCTTATTTAGGGTTTCCATCGATAGGTTTTGTATTATCTTTGTCACCTTCTCTACCCTTTTGACATCTTGTGATAGCTTGTAGATTGGAGGCTTCAGCCCCATTGACCCACACAACCTCAATAAGCCTAACTCCATTGCCACTAGGTAGCTCCTCTACAGTAGCCTTGCCTCTTTGGAGGATTCGCTTCTGTCCATCATCCAGTTGGAGATTGTTCCCTTGCACGCGGTGGTTAACAAGACTATTGGGGGTAAAGGTGTCTCTACCTAGCCGCCCGTGTATTACTACACTGACAGTCATTGCCACTACACACTTGTTAACCCCAAGTCGAGATGGCTGAAAAATGAAGGAAAAAGAAAAAGGAAGATGGAAAAAGAGCAAAGACATGCAAGCGGGCTCTAAAGATGAACCGGGGCAAAAAATGCAACTTTAAATGAACTGGAGCCTGCAAAAACTTGGAAAAATCTTGTAAAAGAGCGCTAGACTCCCTCTTGTCCGATTGTAAAATATTAGATGGGTGTAGGCTAGAGGCATAAGGCTAGAAGAGGGAAATGGAAAAAGGACCTTGCCACAATGGCCGGTCATGTAAAAAAGGGATGGGTGCCCATGGGATTTTAGGGTTTGTATATATAAAGTTCAAAAAGTGAATAAGAGCTCATTCTTTGGTGTGTGGAAACAAGAGTCTTCTTCTTCTTCTCTCCTTCTCATCTTCTTGCTTGTGTGTGCTCTTGAGAGAGGGAGTGTGAGAGTGTGAGGGAGTGAGTGTGTGAGAGTGAGGGATCAAGAGGGTGAAGCTCTTCACCATCTCCTCTTCTCTTCTTCTCTTCTCTTCTTCTCTTCTCTTCTCTCTTCTTGTGTGCACGGCTATGGAGGATGGAGCTTGGAGGTGGAGGAGGCTTGAGGATGCTTGAGCTTGCATCTAGAATCATGGAGCTACTAGCATGTGTGAGAGAGGAGGCAACTCATATCGGCACTAAGGTAAGCTCACTACACTCGTAGGATCGACGGCGCGTCGGCTAGGTGAGAGATAGCCATTAGAGCTCGCTTGAAACGCTTGAAACAATAAGCGATCCGTGGGTCTTGGTGGTTGAGCGAAAGCTCCCACATTTTGGTTCCGTTGCCGAGACCAACGGATTCAAGCTTGAGCACTTGCATGCCTCATATCGAGCATGGAAGTAAGGGATTCATCCCCGAAGCAGAGCTTGAGATAGGTAGGAAGTTTGGGTGTTTTTGATCTTCAAAACAAGTAAGAATTTTGGGTTATTTTGTTTGTTTGATGATTAGGAAACATGGAGAAATCATTTAAGTGTTTTGCTTTTGATTCGTGTTGCATCATTTAGAGTAGGTTAGGATTAGGAAATCACACCGGAGAAGGGCAGGGTTTACTGTTGCAAAACAGGGCAAAAATCGTGCAAAAAATGGCAAAAAGCTCGCTTATGATGCCTAAGATCGACAAGTGAGTGATTGGAGGCATCAACACCATACCCGGAAAGGGGTATAAGAGCCAAGAGGCCAAGGGAGACCTCATTTGTGACCATTTCAATGAGAGGGAGCGAGAGAGCTATTGCCCCGATTCGATCTGATCGCACCAACGAGGAGCCCACCACTCTATCCAGGCATATGAATTCCTCCCCTTACCCCCTTAAGTAGGATCTGGAAGTTTGTGCCTCATACGATTGAGTAAATCACAAGGAACGATTGAAATCAAGCTCGCACTGTTGACGTGCGCCGTGCTCGGCCCATCCAAACGGTCACTTCTGGGCCGAGTCCCAAAATCGGCCCTCGGCCCCTTACCATTCGGCCCACTCGGCCCAAACCCTAATCGGCCCACTCGGCCCAAACCAACTCGGCCCGTCCGAGTCTACCATTCGGACCGTGGACCAATTCGGCCCTCTACCATGCGTCAAACTCGACCCTCGGCCCACTTCCATCGGCCCAATTGCTTTTGGCCCGTCCAAGCAACCTCGTCCGAATTGACCACTCGGCCCGTCTGAGCCAATTTTTCCAAGTGACTTCGTCTAAGTCCACCCCTCAACCCATCCGAGTGACCCTATCCAAGTCCCAAATTCAGCCCTCGGCCCATCCACCTCGACCCGTCCGAGTGACCCACTCGGACCCTGTAATTCGGACCAGTTGGACCGAGTGTAGATTTTTACCAAATTTTCAAAAATTTGACCCGACCCGGCTAGAACTAAGCAGCGTAAACTATGGAAAGCCCTTAGGATACTCAGAACTTGATTTTGGCACACGGAATAGGCAAAATCGTAGGGCGCAGCTACTTAGCAGCTAGAAGTAGGCAGTTGCGAGACCCAGAGGCTTAGATGCAGATCGCTGAGTTGTAAAGCCTGATTGGATAAAAAACGAACGAGGCAACATATTAGGAAAATCCTAAACCCTGCCAAGACGGCCAGAAAATTGACCAACAAGCCTATTAGGCCAGAAACAATGCGAGAGTATGTAAGATGCCTAGAAATTGGTTGCTGCACTCACCCTTAATTTCCGTACTTGAAGTACACTTAAGGAAACTGAAAGCCTAATTGAGCACAAGTGCACATGAAAAGACACACACATTGAGTGGCCATAAATTGAGGATTGTATTCAATAACTGAAGAAACTCACCCAGATAAACCACTCAAGGAACCCACCAGTAGGAGAGGACCCAAGACATATACAAACCATCGACGCGCAAAGTAGGACCAAGCAAGGGGCGCCGACAAAGTGGATTTGGCAAGTCTATTGGACCTAATCGATAGCTTGGTGGAGCACGAGAACTCGACAATGGCAAAAGAAAGTTCAGACCGCAGATCTAACGAGGAATTCAAGTTAGGAGTCTTTCCAGATGCTGTTCAGTGCTAGTTAGCAGTTACGACACTCATGCCAGTATGAGCACCGTGGCAGGACAGCAAACGCTATCATCGCAGATCTAGAAGAAGAGAGAAAGCTAGCCCGCAAAGCATTGCAAAGCATGGCTGAATACAATAGGGATCAACAGGCTAGGAGCCAAAGGCAAAGTATGGAGTTGCGAGGGGTGCAACGGGTGCTGAACCTGGCTGGCAGAAATCGAACGGGCCATGAGAGAGCACTAGAAGGAGACTTAATGCTGAGTGAGCTTCTCATGAAGCGACTGCTCGATAACACGGTTGCAGAGCAAAGTGCCATGGCTCTAGTGACATCGTTGCTCCTCAAGATTAGGAGCAAACCAGGGCTCAAAGAGCCAGTCTAAAATCCCTATTGTTGCCAAACAACTCGATAAGTACCAATCCCAAGACGATCCATATAGCTTTGTTGAGCAGTTTGAGCAAGTCTGCGAAGCCAATGGCCTCAATGACCTAACTCAACTTTCTCAAGCGTTTGAGCTTTGCTTGGGCAACAAGGGTAGGACGTGGTATACGAGCTTAGATACCGCAGAGCGAGCCAACTTCGATGGCCTCAAGGATCTCTTCATTAAGAGATTTGCCGAGCCCGGATACTTCGATAATCTACTAGTACACTTGATGAACGTCAAGCAGAAAGAGAAGGAGGACATTCGCGATTACGTGACCCATGTGCGGAGTCTCTTCAAGAGAATCCCTATCAGAGCACGACTGACTGAAAGAGCAGTATCAACGGTATTCATCAGCGGGACTCAGAACGAGGAACTATACAAGGCTTTGGTAGGAAACTCGAGCTTGTAGCGAGACACGCTAGCTAGGGTCTTTGAGGAAGCCATCCGAGTTGACGATCAGCTGAAGGAACGAAGCTCTAGGAGCTCGAACTCTGAGCAAACCAACTCGCAAAATTCAGAGAGAGCGTCAGCCTTGAGTGAGCAATCAGCCCCATCATCCCAAGATAAGGGGAAAACCTCCGAGACGGGCTGACGTTAAGATGGAATTAGCCAAGTTGCAAGACATGTTGAGACGACCAACGTGCCCACACGTCCAATGCGTGTACTGTGGCGGAAACCACTTGCTAGCCGAGTGTCAAGACCCTAGATCAAGACCTTGTGCTAACTGCGGTAGGTTCGGTCATGACGTCGCACATTGTAGGTTGCCAAGAAGACTTCCATACTCACAACCATATGGCCAGCCTTACCTAGCGAATAGGCCGTAGCCATTTTTCGGAAGGGGAGCCCCATTGGCCCTCCTTGCGCCTAACGACATTAAGCCAACTGTTCCTAGAATGGAAATAAATCCTACAGGCATTCCTAGATTACCTGGTCCTTACGTAACCCATCCACTGAGTGACGCTCCTGTCCACTATGTGGAAGAGCCAAATGAGGAAGAAGCTTACATATGCCCTTATGTCTCGCATGACGATGAGGGCAACGTTGTCCTCATGGATTATCGCCTCGTACCGGTGATGGCGTTAGGAAGAGGACGAGGTAAAGGCCTAGGAGGGCAAACGCAGGATCCAATCACCTATTGGACTTGTGGTCACCCAGGTCATGTCTCATCACGCTGCCCTAAAAGGGAGTAGCAAAGCAGAGACAAGGCTGACCAAAGATATGCAGAATGCGGAATCTTTCATCTCTTCGTTGATTGCCCAAAGCAGAAGCCATCTTCGAGCTCAACCAACGTGCCATCTGTCCCATTGGGGTTGTTTGGTGTCGAGAACCTTGATGGGGAGGCCACGCCTATCCCATTGCGGGTCATGACCCGTGCCCAAACAAAGCAGGACGGCATCTCTCTGCCAGGACCTAGCAATCTCGATGCAGCCTCGATAGGGAAGAAGAGTCATAGACGGAGGAGGAAGTGGTCGGAAGCTAAAATCAGACTAAGAACGGAGAGTGTTATAACTCTGCCTGCTGGAAAGAAGGTCTCTGATGACGCAGAGGCAGAGACGTCAGCCCCTAAGACGGACGAAAAGGGAAGCACTAAGGTAGGGGAATATCCGCATCTGAAGCGACAGTTAGAGGCCATAGAAAAGGTGAAGGAATGGGTGAAGGAAGCCCAAGAGCATCTAAAAGACACTGAGTCCATCATAGAGGACGAGATCGATTATCTCTCCACCATAAGTACGCCAAACTCACCTCCACAACCAAAGTCGAGAGAAGCAACTGCACCACAAGCAGTGCCGCTAAGGCCAAGCCTCGGCGCTACAGGGCCACGGTTCAATCACGGCCACTGGTCAGGACGATCCAAGTTAGGAGAGAGATGAACACCCAACAATCTCACCGCGTTGGTGACTACCCCTGTAACACTTAGCCTGGGAGATCTGCTTAGGCAACACCCCACCCTACGGCAAGATCTTAAGCAGTGGGTTGAAGGGTCACAAGAGCAAGTCACGAAAGACCCTCATGACCATGATGCAAATATGCAAATACCGAGTTTGATGCTGCACTCTATGCCTAAATCCTTGCAGGTCAATGCCTTCTGGGAAGGTTCCGAGATGCATGCGATCTTACCGGTTTTAGCCCTAGGTGATACAACGAGAAAGGGAATTGTGGACACGGGGGCTGGGGTTAGTGTGCTTAGCCACACAGTGCTTAAGACTTAGGAAAACCCACCCGTTGAGACTACTAGGTTTAATGTCACACTAGAAAACAGTATGAGAGTCAAGCCATTCGAGGTGCTAAAGAATTGGCCAGTGAAGATTGTAGGTGTCTAGTTCTCTGTTGACTTTATAGTCATGAAGGGAGTGGACTATGATATCCTATTAGTCCGACCCTGGATGCGCAATGCTAGAGTCATCGAAGATTGGGGTAATGGCTTGATCTTCCTTGGCAATAGGACGGATGCCGTGAGAGTAGAGATGGACACCTAGAAGACCTCACCAGTCGACTTAGATGCCATCTCTGCTATGCTCAAGGGTAATGCTCAGGTCAAGAAGTCCTATGGGCCCTTGACCAAGTATATCCCATGCCTAGAGGACGAGCGGGATTGGATGCATGTCCTTGCTACAATCGACCTACCGTTCTCTGATCACGAGGCATATGAGCAAGCCATCAAAACAATCGGCAAGGCTAATGACACACCCTCCGTACCAGTCTACATGATGGCAGGAATCCTTCATGGGAAAACGAAGCCCGTCAACTTCCAAGTCCCAACCAACAAAAGGGAACTCAAGGAGATATTGGAACACCTACTAACTGACAAGCTAGCTAGCAATCCAGCTGCGAATTTCAAACCACTCCAGGATCTCTTAGATGAATCCAAGTGGCAATGGACCAGAGCGCATGACTTCAACCTTATGTATAACTGGGCCCTAGTTCCTGACCAACGGGAAGGGATATACCAAGCCCTAGGAGATGAAAAGCAGTCTGATGAAGAGAATTCTAATGACGAATACGAAGATTGCCGATCCTTCAATGATGAAAGTGAGGGCGAGACAGATACCGTGGAATACGACACTGAAGGACAAGAAATAGAGCAAATATGAGCAAGCTCCAAGCCGCAGAAAAAGAGTATCTTTAGGATGGAGCGAGGAGTCATGCGTATGGAATGTGATTGCGCCTAGTTGGAACACGTAGGAGCCATAGACCTTGAGCAAGCCGACCTAGCCCAGCCAAGAACGACATCACTACTTAGGACTGAATCACCATCTAAACTGCGCCCACCAAGGGAGACCACCTCTTCTAGCAAAGACAGAGGGTTCAACTCTGAATCGGAGGTTAGTTTGAATAGTGATCCAGAAATCCCTAGGCTGCCCACAACCTGACGCACCAAGGGGAGCCTACCCGTCCACCTAAGGCGCAGACTATTAAGGCAGGAAAAGGAAAAACAACCCAGGGATACACGAACGAAAGAACAGTAAAAACCGCAGGACCTCCCTAAACGATTTATGAAATTCAAAAAAGGGGATAGGGTAGTAGTCCTGTTGGGTGCCAAACGTCAATCGCAGACAAGCGAACCAATCGAGGGACCAGCCAAGGTCAAGGAGGTGGACGTAGCCCAGGAAGGGGAAACACCCCAACCAGTCTTCATTGCCAATTACTTGACTAATAAAGAAGAAACGAATCTTGTCGCTCTCTTGCGAGAGTATATAGACGTGTTCCCCTGGTCCTTAGAAGAGCTTAACGGGGTAGATCCGAGTGTAGTGACTCACAACATACCCATGACGCCAGACGCAACGCCGGTCAAGCAGCTACCATACCCTATGAATCCAAAGCACGCTCATGCTGTCAAAGAAGAGATTGATAAGCTGATGAGAGTGGGATTCATTTACGAAATTGAGCACACAGACTGGGTATCACCCATAGTCATCGTGATAAAGAAGAATGGAAAAATCCGAGTGTGTGTCAATTACAAGAAGGTGAACGCTGCTACCAAGAGGGACAACTATTTGTTGCCATACACCAAGCACATGCTTGAGAGAGTGGCAGGCAAGGAAGCCTATAGTTTTCTGGATGGCTTCTCAGGGTACAATCAGGTGCAAGTGCATCTTGCAGATAGGCATAAGACTGCCTTCACCACTAAGTGGGGCGTCTTTGCTTACATAGTCATGCCCTTCGGGTTGACTAATGCCCCTGCCACTTTCCAACGCCTCATGTGCACCATCTTTAAGGACATGCTTCGCAAGGAGTTAGAAGTCTTTGCCAACAACCTCTGTGTCCACTCGACCTAGATCACAAATTCCGAGTAGTCTTCGAGCGGTGTCGCTTATATCTCTCTCCTTGAACCCCTTAAAGTGCCAGTTTTGGGTGAAGCATGGATGCATCCTAGGGCATGTGGTGTCGAAGAACAGCATTGCCACTGACTTCTCGAAGGTCAAGGTCATTGTTGACCTTCCATCCCCAAACAACTATAAGGGAGTTCAATGCTTCCTAGGCCATACTGGATACTATCTGCAGTTTGTACTAGATTATGCATTGATTGCCAAACCCTTGTACAAGCTACTTATTGTCTTCAAATGGACCGAAGCATATCAATGGGCATATGAAGAGTTGAAGAAGGCTCTAACCATAGCACCAATCCTACAAGCCCCAAATTGGACCATTACCTTCCACATGCATATCGATGCTTCTAAGTTTGCCGTGGGGGTAGTGTTATGTCAACCTGGCGAACACAATTTAGACTATCCAGTGAGCTTTGCTAGCTGACAACTCACTGAGATGGAAATGAACTACTCGACGATGGAAAGAGAGGGATTAGCCATGATATTCGCTGTGAAGAAATTCCGGCATTATCTTTTGGCCATGCCCTTTACCTTCTTTGTGGACCATCAAGCCTTGCTCTATCTAGTAAACAAACCTTGCGCTACAGGACGCATAGCTCGATGGCTCCTTCTACTTTTAGAGTTCGACTTCTCCATGGTGGTACGGAAGGGAAAACAGCATTACATGTCCAATCACATGTCACGCATTCCCATCGGAGAAGCCGCTAGACAAGGTATTGTTGATGAATTACCCGACGCCTATCTGTTTAATCTTTCCAGCGAGAAATATCTATTTAAGGCTGATCTAACGCCATATTGGGCAGATGACATAGTCCAAGTGCTGCCTGACCAACCGATAGAAAAAGCCCGACTTAGGCGATTAATCCTTAAGATCCAGCCCTATCAGTTGATTGCAAGCCAACTCTATAGGCTGGGGCAAGACGGATTGTTGTGCAGATGCGTACACGAATATGAGATGCACAATGTGCTCTCAGAAGCGCACAGCGGCATTGCTGGAGGGCACTTTAGAGGGGATATGACAACACAAAAGGTGCTGCAGTCTCAACTGTGGTGGCCCATGCTTTTCCGCGATCGAGCACGATTTTCCAAGCACTGTGACGAGTGCCAGTAGATGAAGGTTCCAATTCGCAAGGATCAAATGGAATTAACCCCAGTTATTGCTCGACAAGCCTTCAAAAAATGGAAAATTGACTTCATTGGACCCATCAATTCGGCGGCACAGTATTCACAGGTCAAGTACATCATTGTGGCCACAGACTACCTCACAAAATGGGCAAAAGTGAGAGCAACACGAAAAAACGATGCTAGAACGACTGCTAAGTTCTTATGGGAGCAAGTGATTTCATGATTCGGTTGCCCCATCGAACTGGTCAGTGGCCAAGGCATGCACTTCATCAATGAAGTGATTGTGCATCTCATGTCCATCTTCCTCATCATCCATCACAAATCCTCGCCATACTACCCTCAGGAAAACGGCCAGGCCGAATCAAGGAATAAGATTCTTGTCAATGTCCTAACCAAATTTGTCTCTACTTCACGCAGTGATTGGGACAACAAGCTGATGGCAGCTTTATGGGCTTACTGCACAGCTTATAAAACGGTTGTCTGTCAAACCCCCTTTAGGCTGACATATGGAACATAATCGATTCTACCATTAGAATTCTTCATTCCTAGCCTGAGAATAGCACTTCAAGAACGATGGGAAGGGAAGGAGGCATGGACACAACGCCTAGTTGAACTCAAACGCCTCTCGGAGACACGTCTTCTAGCCACCCATGCGTTGATCTGTGAGAAAGCCCGACGCAAGAGCTGGTTTGACCAGCATATCAAGCAGTGCGAGTTTGAACAGGGTGACTTAATGATCCTCTACTTAGTTAAGCTTCAAAGTTCGTGCAATCAGCCGAACAAGCAATGTCGAACTTGAGACCCTCGACGGTGAAGGAATAGGCTTCTTCAATGGTAGTCGTGTCAAGAAGTACTACCCTCCTACGCATCCTTTGCATGAGCCACCGATATTAGAATCACCTGTCAAAGTACGAGTAGCCATAATCACTGAAATTGACAATGAGGATGAGGAAGCCGTAGAGCCCTCATACCTCCATATCACGGTCACTGCCAACCAAACATGCACTTTTAATGCCCTGATCAACGAGGGAGCAGATTGCAATGTCTTAACTCACGATCATTGGACCCAACTTGGCAAACCACACCTTCAATCCACCACTACCAAATTAAGCCCATATGGGGTCCACTCATACACACTTCTGGGCAAGTACAGAGCTGCCATCTCTATCGAGTCTGCAACTGTACCACTGATTTCTTACGTGTTTCCAGACACTAAAGATGCGGGCCGGAGTCGCTACTGGGGCAAACTTTCAAAAAGCAGGCTCACTGCAATGTTGATTACGCATCGCAGCGCATCCACCTCGCAATAGTCAACATTCGCATTGTTACAGCTTTCAGCAAGGGCTGCACAACCTCATCCCAGGCCACAAAGCCACCGATAGAAACATATGTAGTCAAGTCTAAGGAGGGGGGTAGTGCGCAACCGCCACTTCCCAAATTTCATAGACTGCAACCCATAGGAGAGCCAAAGCTAAGGCCCCACAGCCTCGCCTTCAATGGATGCCTAAACAACCGCAACAGCCGCCTTGGAGTCGACGCTCCTACCCTCATAAGACTAGAAACTCTAAACTTAGGAGGCCCAAACGCAGTTACAAGAATAGACGCGTAATCAGTCAAAGATGGGTCCCCAAAGCCCTCTTGCACGCACAAGGCTACTATGAGGGCAATGCTTGGCTATGGATACCTAAGGCCCACATGGCCAAAGGCACCACTCGTACGCCAGCCTCAAGCTTGATCATCCCAAAAATCGTAAAACCTCAAAACCACAAGCCGCAGAGCTTCCCTAACCCGCAACCATCAAGTTCATCCACGCGTGAACCTAAGAGAGTCGCCCAAGCCTATCGACCCACATGACAACCACCGTCACAAGAGTCATCACCCGCCAGAGTCGATCCGACTTTCCAAATCCATCTTGAAAGCAGCAAGCCGTCACTCAAGGCTACTGCTAACCCAGCTCAAGAACACTCATAACCGCAACTTTTCATTGCCAAAGGCTCAAGTCCTACAAAACCCCAACCACCCGCAGGCCTTAGACCCTCTTACGAGAGGAAATCCTTTCTCACACTAGCAGCTAATTTAGTTGAAGAAACAGGGGATGACGTGGTGGATTGCATTAAGCGACTGGATGCCACTTTTGTTTGCTAGCTCTAAGCTACGATCGCCTAGACTTAGGCCTATTGGACGAATCCTTCACAACCAAAGTTCAAACGATGCCTTGTTCTTGGGAAACGTTTGAATTCGTGTTCGCAAAAGTCACTACCTCCACTGCTGAATTGCTTCGCACTGAGATCTCCAAAGAGCAAGCAATCAAACAATGCCTCATCACATCGTATGATTAGCAAACCACTTCTGCCATCACTGACCAAGAAGTTGTAGAGTTGTCAAGACTTGCTGAGATGGAATCCTAGTTCTTAAGGCATTGGTATACCCTTAGGTTGCAATGGAAAGTTGAAGGATGCCGAATAATGACCAACGTTGAGCAGCGTTGCGCTATCAAAACAACAGAGTAGTACGACCCCACATACATCGTGCTAATCTCATATCGAGTGTTAACCACTCTTTGGGGCCATCCTATAGAAGAACACATCAAAGGGCACCCCTACCTCGACTGCTTGTTGACCAAGGAAGAGTTACACATTGCTAGCCGAGTCAATTTTGGTGACTTCCTAACAGATGTTCTCACATACATCACCCAAGTCGGGATTAAACCCTTTGACCTAGACCACGAAGTTCATTTGGAATACAATCCCAATTTCTATACTTGGCTCCTTCACAAGTAACCCCTCCACCCCCATGCCGAAAGCCCTTAACCTTCTAACCCTAAATCCTAGGAAGGATTCTTCTCAAGTTGGAAGGGGGGGGGGGGTAAGGTGAATCAAATCAAAATCAGTAAATCAAATCAAATTCAGTGATGCACATAGACATATATTATGGAAAACGGATGGGGTAGAAAAAGGGCATGAAAATTTTCAAGTAAAGGGAAAAAAGTCAAAGTCTGAAAAGGAGAATCTACATTGAATCTTAATGAATTCATTCAAAAGCATAAAGTTTTTCTTTTTCAGCAAATTATTATGCCGCAAGCACTAATGAAAATTACGGTTTATGATAGGAACAAAAGATGTCGCAGCAAGACCACCCCCACCGACTCCCGTTCACAGACGAGGAAAGAGAGCAATATCTCATCTACCTAGAAAACCGTGCCTTCGGCCAACTTAATTTTTGAACCGTCCGCAACATAGAAGTTGTGGTGGCTAGGGAGGAAGCAGCTAGGAGGGTGGTCAAGCAATGTAACCTCAGCAACAAGTACCTTGAAAAATTCTCGCAGGAGCCGGACCACCTGAAGTGTGTAGAGTTCCTCAGATCATACGACTTAGACCAAGAATGCAGCACAGTGACGGTGGATAGAGGAGAAAGTGCCAAGCAGATGCAGGTCCGTTTAGACCCAGCCTTGGTGGAGAAGACATTGAGATTGGAGCCAAAGATGGAGAGAAAATAGAAGAGGGATGTCTATGCGATGCTGAAAATGAAAAAGGAGGAGGTGCTCACCAATGACAGCATCAGCATCCTAGACATCCCCGACGCAGAAGCTAGGCTGCAAGCAAAGCTAGTACATGTCCTCTTCTCCAACCAATGCTACAACTCCCTGATGCATCGAATCAGCGTGCGTGTTTTGGAGAATATAGCCGCCCACACTCTGGACAAAGTTGACTGGAACGGGTATGTACGAAAAACTATCAACTAGGCAGCTAAAGCATTGGATTTAGGAAGTGTGCCAGCAAGTGGATGGTCTCCAGCCTCCAAGGCTATAGAGAGGAAGAAAGCTTCATCCAAGGCCTCTTACATCGGGTATGGAGGTGTCTTAACGGCGCTTATCCAAGAGGTCGTGAAGGAGGCGTAGGAGGTAGAAGAGGGGGAGGGGGAAATACCCGACAGATCACCTCCTCATCAACACCAGGAGAGGTCCAATGATAGGACTGAGACCGAGGAAGAAGGGGAAGAACAGAAAAGCAAAAAGTAGGTCAAGGAGACCGAGAAGAAGACATCGCAAAAGAAAAAGAAAAAGGATGACGAGGGCCGTAGGAAAGAGAAAGAGGACTTAGAGAAGGCCAAGAGAGAGTCCCTTAAAGAGGCCAAGGAGAGGGAGAAGAAGAAAAAACAGGAAGAAGAAAAGGAAAAGGAGCAATTACAGAAGGCTAAGAAGGCATCAAAGTAGGAGGCAGAGGAGAGAAAAAGAAAGGAAAAGGAAGAAAAAGAGAAAAAGAGGGAAGAGCAGAGAAAAGCAGAAGAGGAAAGGCGAAGAAAGGCTGATGAAGAAGAGGAAGAACTAAGAAGGAAGGAGGAAGAGGACCTGGCTGAAGCTACATGCCAGTCCATCGAACAACAATGCAGAGCTGATGAACTAGGGAGTTTGAGCCCACATAGAGAAGAAAGGCCTGGGTCAAGCACACAGGTGCCGGAGATTGTGCCACCCGCCGTCACTGAGGGCAAGGGCAAGGCCCCAATCCACCCAATTCCTACTCTATTGGTGCCTCCCACCGAGCCAACCACCATCACTCCCAGCACCCCCACCAGTACAAACATATCAAATCTTATGGCATGGATGCAGTAATTCATTAACAATGAGATAGCCCAGGGGACGAGCACTGAAACTACGGCTACAGGGCAAAAGCGGCCGGCCACAGACGCAGAGTCTAGGCAAGATCCTAAACGACAAAAGGTGGAGGCCTCAACAATACCCACCATCCAAACAACGATGACGCCACCAGCTAATTACGAAGAATTGTTGAGATGGCAAGCTCAACACATGTGGACATGGATGATGGGCCACCTGGTTAGATGGGTCCACACGTCTACACTTAGCACGTCGGTGGTCATTATGACTCTCACATGGCCACTGACTCATTACTTATTATATTCAAGTTGTTACACCTATTTACAGCTAGCATAGTTATATCGTCAGTCGACTAGTGTAGTCGGTTATGCATTGTTTGACTTAGTAGGCCACTTTCCTTTTATGTTGTATCTTATCTATACTTTGTGTACATTGTAAAGTGTGTGGAAGAAGAAGAAGAAATCAGCAAGAAAACGTTTTGGCCTCCATCTCTCTTCTTGTCTCTTGAGTGAGCTTCTCCTTGTGCATTCTGTGTGTGTTCGGTGCAGCATCTTGAGCAACCCCCTCCACCACGCGATTCTTGACATGGTATCAGAGCCGCGCCATTGAGAGAGGCTGATTTCGAAGGTTGAAGTGAAGGAGAAGAAGCAAGGTTCGAGCAAGCAAGCTACGGGTAAGAATCTCTCCCATTCTTCCACTCCTTCTCTTGGATAGTGCCTGTGGAGGCACCGAAAGCAGGGCATAGCAAAAATCTCAGATTGCAGTGAGATTTGGTGTGCGCGAAGAGCGCTGTATATTCTGTAGATTAACCCTTTAGGGCTTTCCCGCAGAGATTTTGGGCATTTGAGGCCGTTTCAGGGCCCGTTTTAGAGCCGCAAGGTTGCGGACAGCAGTTTCGGGGTACACTGTGACTTCGACTGTATTGACCGAACGTGGGTGCGCAGGTTACAGATTTCAGATCTGTAAGTTCAAAGGTGTTTATCAGTGAGTAAACACAAGGTTTATCTGCAAATTGGTTGCAGATTGCATGTATTGTTGAGCAGACAGTAAAAAAGGCTGTCTGGTGTATTGCTGTGCACTACAGGTCAAGGGTTGTAGAATATTTGCTTGCTGTTTGGTATTAGTTTTGTGATAATGGCAGAGAACAGTGGAAGCCCCATCATTGAGAAGCTCGACAAGAACAACTACCCATCATGGAAGTTTCGTGTCACGAACTTCCTTATTGGAAAAGGCCTCTACGAGTTCGTTTCAGGTGAAGAAAAGGAGCCGGAGGTGAGTGATCCTCCAACTGTAGAAGAGACAAAGGCACGAAAGGAATGGAATGCAAAAGACAAGAAGGTCATGTATTGGTTGTCTGCAGTAATTGACAATAACATGCTGGGACACATTAGAAATGCAGAGAATGCATATGCAGCTTGGACCATACTTGAAAGTATGTTTTCTGTAAATACAAAGGCACGAAAGATTCAACTCAAGCAAGAGTTGAATACATTGAAGAAAGGAAAGATGTCTATCAATGAGTATGCACTGAAAGTAAGAAGCATTGCAGATGCATTGGCAGCGATTGATGCAATGCCCGATGATGATGATTTGGTGTCGTCTACCTTGGGTGGACTTAACAATGAAAAGGCTTGGAAGTCTTTTGTAACTTCCGTATATGTCAGAAAGCCATTTCCAGATTTCGATGAATTGGTCTCCCTTATGATCACTGAAGAGATCAACATGCAGAGTGAGACATCTGAAAGAAGTGGTGAACAGGTCCAAGCTTTCTACTCCAGTTCAGGAAGGGGACGTGGCAGGTTCTCTTCAAGAGGCCGTGGTACAGGACGTGGTAGTGACAACCAGCAAAATAGATTGAATCAGCAATTTGGCGATATGCAAATTTCAGGAGGTCGTGGTAACTTTAGAGGCAGGGGGAGCTTTAGAGGAAGAGGTGGATGGCAGAACAGAGGTTCTAACAACTCTGGTATTGTGTGCCACTACTGTGGCAAAACAGGTCATATTGCAGCCCAATGTTATGCTAAGAGAGATGATATCCGCAGTGGTAAGTTGCAGCAAGGAAACTATGCATCGTCTTCACGACAGAATGAAGATAAAAATGAACGTTTGTTCATTATGCAGCATATGCTGAATGCTGTTACAGGAAAGGGAACACATGAAGATGTTTGGTATGTTGATTCAGGTGCATCCAATCATATGACCAGCCATGCAGAATGGTTTGGGGAGATGCAGGATTTGCAGAATGCAGGTTATGTGCAGACGGGTGATGACTCATGCCACCCAATTTCACACATTGGAAAAGTTCCCTTGTCCTTGCATGATGGTAAGACAAAGAGTCTTTCAGATGTATTACATGTACCATCTATTACAAAGAACTTGGTGTCAGTCGGTCAAATGGTAGAGCAAGGGCTGCAAGTCAGATTTAATGCAAAGGGCTGCTTTGTAGAAGACTTCAATGACAAGTGCAGGTTGGTAGCAAAGGGAAGTAGAGTTGGATGTATGTTCACTCTAGATGCTGGAATTCCTACTATGAATGCGGCTATGTATGCCAAAGGAAAAGGTGTTGTTGCAGACATTGAAATTTGGCACAAACGCATTGGACATGCAAATGTACAAAGGCTGAAATTAATGCAGTCCAAAGGGTTGGTTACAGGTTTGCCTACTTTTAAAGTTGCAGAATTTCAGAAGGTATGTGAAGCATGTCAGTTTGGTAAGCAGGCAAGGCAACCTTTTTCACATGATAGAGATGTAAGCAGAAATATTCTTGATGTTGTACATACAGACATTTGGGGGCCTACACAAAATGTATCTCTTGGAGGTAGTTCATACTTTGTCACATTCATTGATGATTGTTCTAGAAAGCTGTGGGTATATTTTATGAAGGAAAAGAGTGAAGCGTTTGAGCACTTTAGAACTTTCAAGGCTGCAGTTGAAAGAGAAACAGGCTTGAAAGTAAAGTGCCTGAGGTCAGATGGAGGGGGAGAGTACCTCTCAAATGAGTTCAGTGATTTTCTGAGGTCTCATGGGATAAAGAGACAGTTCACATGCAGGTATACCCCACAGCAAAATGGGGTTGCAGAAAGGAAAAACAGGCATATTGCAGAAGTTGCACGCGCCTTGATGGCTGAAAAGAATATGCCTAAGCATTTTTGGTCTGAGGCTGTTCATACTGCTATTTATATTATGAACAGAACTCCCACAGCTGCAGTTCATGGTATGACCCCCGAAGAATGTTTTACAGGTAAGAAGCCTGATGTTTCACACTTGAAAGTATTTGGCTGCATTGCGTATGTTCATGTGCCAGATGAGTTGCGGAAGAAACTGGATCCAAAGGCTGAAAAGTGTATCTTTATTGGATACTCTTTAGAGCAAAAAGGGTATCGCTGTTACAACCCTGTCACATGTAAGTTCAGAGTGAGCAGGGATGTCATCTTTGATGAAATGAGCAGTTGGTATGCATCTAGTGGTGATGCATTGGATGTTGATGATGATCATGACACTCATGTGCAGGCTGAAAGGCAAGAATCACGGACTCTTAGTGGACCAGAGACATCATCTGGTAGTCCTTGGTCTGGGAGACTAAGGAGTACCTCTACATCTTCGAGTGCATCTAGTAGCACTATAGGTAAAGACAAAGGAAAGAATAAAGTGTCAGAAGGCATTGATGCAGTTCTTGATGGAGAATCCAGTGGCTCAGAGAGCTTGGATGATGAGCTTGGCATTCCTTCAGTGAGGACTCCAGGTGTGCAGAGAGCACGTGTTAATGCAAAGACTCCATTGAGTGATCTAGTGGTACGCAAGTCTAGCAGGGTGAGATACCCTGTTAAAAGATTTGGTTTTGAGGGACAATATGATGGTAACCAAGTAAGAGGACAT